>NC_041385.1:183090249-183172273 GCF_002162155.2 Triticum dicoccoides | reverse complement strand
GAAAAGAGAAAAACCGGTGGGAGGGGCTGGTGGGAGGTGGGACGAAGAAAAACCGGTTGAAAATAAACCGGTTGAAAATAAACCGGTTGAAAATGGGGGGACTATTCAACCAATTCGTCCATTAGGAATAGAGATATATATCTCTACCTCTCTATCTCTACCTAATTTTTTTTAATAATAAAGCAGCTACGGTTTCTGGTCGTCCATCATCGCGGTTGTTTTGCAAAAACATCCTTCCGTTTTCTGAAAATTATACCCGCAGTCCCTCTTTAAGTGATATCTAAATAAACGA
Organism: Triticum dicoccoides; assembly: GCF_002162155.2. Classification (NCBI taxonomy): domain Eukaryota; kingdom Viridiplantae; phylum Streptophyta; class Magnoliopsida; order Poales; family Poaceae; genus Triticum; species Triticum dicoccoides. Next base: position 183,171,981 of record NC_041385.1, on the reverse strand, counting down.
TTCGGTTTTACAAATTAACCCCTGCTCCGTCTCCAGTCGCGGCGGCGCAGGACTTACTCATGCCCTCCCCGCCGTTCCTCCCGCCGCCTGGCCCTCGCCGGCCCTCCGCCCTGTAGTGGTGCGCCCGAGCTTGGGCGCGCCTCCGCCGCGTCCGCGATGGTCCTAGATCCTACACGGAGGGCCTCCTCGACCTTCGATCCCCTCGCTTCAATGGCGGCGCCCCCCGTCCTTCCATTGACCGCCCGATTCCGGCCAACTCCAGCGCCTTCCTCGGGATGCCGCTCACGGGAACGGATCCCCTCGGCGCCCCCTACTAGTTCGCCCTGCAGCCGGCCTTCCCTGCCGCCCCGGCGAGCCCCTTGGCCACCGAGGAGACGATTTGCGCCGCCCGTGAGCACCTCTCCTGATTCCTCTCTTCCCTCGCCCGCATCGGCAGCACCAGTAGGAGCACGCCGCCCTGCCGCCCCCGCCCTGCCGCTCCCGCCCTGCCGCGCGCCGTCGGCCATGGATGCGACCTAGAACTGCTGTCGTCCCTGTCCTGCGATGCGCCGACAGCCATGGACCAGCCGCGCGAGTAGGAGCACGCCACGGCGGCTGCCATGGATGCGGCCGAGAACTGCTACCGCCCCTGAATTGCAGCCGCGCCGCACCTGCCGTGTGCCCCTATCCTGGGCATGAGGCTGCTGCCGCCCAGTGCTGCCGCTGGGGCGTGCTACTACTCGCCTCTCCGGTCCGCTGGTGCCTCCCGCTCGGGCGGCGTACCGGGCCGACGGGGAGGCACTGTGTGCGTTCGAGCTGCTGCTCGAGTCGCCTCGTGAGTCGCGACCACTGCTGGACCCGACGGAGCCGCCGGCTGCGCGCGTCCAGGGGAGGCCAGTGCGGGAGATGGTCCTCCTCGACTGTCCACCAACACCAAGCGAACACCAAGTCTGGGAAGGCCGCAAGGGGGAGCACTGGAAAGACACGCCGCTGCCGCCGCAAGGGTTAGCCTCTGCTTCCATGTTTCATGAGGGCGGCGCCATTGTTTGGACTTGTGGTGCAGCTGCTGCGTCCTGTTCGAGAGAGAAAAGAGAGGGTGATGAGAGAGAGGGTAGAAGGAAAGGGAGAACCGCAGAGGAGCTGGCTCACCGGCGAGGTCCTGCTGCTGCTTCAGATCTCCGTGCGGGGGGTCGGGTTCGAGCTCCTGCGAGCACTCTCGCCGCTCGGGCGCCTGGTATATGGGAGACTGTTTTGTGCAAGGGAAACTGAAAACGAGATGAAGATTCAGGCTTTTACAAAGGATAAAAATAGACCACGTGTAAGCACACCAGACAGTACGTGCACGCGTCGCTAAGCACTGCTCGGGATGTCACACGAAGCCACCAGACTTCACACGCGGCGACCACGCTGACCAAACGAGCCACATGAGCAGGGGAGGATTATTAGAATCAGATCGGGTGCACTCCACAACAAGGAGGAAGGAAAGATACCGGCCAAACCAGGGCAGAACCGACAGAGGTGTATTTTGCTGGCACCGATTTTACATCCTGATGTGCATGCAATAATAATTGGTAGCGCCCTTGGATTAACATGCACTTGCATATTAAATTACTTCCGGCCTAACAATAATTAACGGGCAAAGCAAATACCAAAATATGACATGTGCAGAAACTGGAATCAAAATTTTGATGCACATACAATTCTCAAAAAAATTGAATACGTGTCAATTTTTCTTCCGTTGCAACCACGGGCCTGTTTACTATCAATGCAGTTTGATCAATTCTACCAAATAGTACCTCCGTGTGGAATTAAAAAGCATGTGAGCCAATTCTCTGGAACCAAGGCACGGTGCAGCTTTTAACATAATTTTTATCCCGTTGCAACGCACGGGCCATTGTCCTAGTATATATATATAATATATAATAAATAATATAGCAAATAGAGTTTCTGGTCGTCCGTAAAAAAAATACCCTCAAAATTGCTATAAATTACCCGCTATGCCACTCATAAGTCAAGAAAACGATTCGTTTTTTTCAAAGTCATCGTCGCGCACAGGAGTTTATAAAAGAAATACCCCGCTCATGTCACAGATGCTCTAGTAGCTCAGTGGTGGAAGCATATCTTCTCCACCGCGCAGACCCGTGTTCGATCCCCAGGGTCGTCCTATTTCCTCTACCTTTCTGTCACGCACCTCCTCCCTCCCACATACGCGTTCATGGGCCGGCCCGTGGGGCGTGACGCCCCTATTCTTTTTTCATTTCGTTTTTTTCTTTTCTCATTTCTGTTTTTGTTTTTCCTTCTTTAAATTAATTCGAGATTTTCAAATTACAAAAGGTTGCAAGTTTTGAGAAAAATATTCGAGAAATCATAGAATGTTTATGAATTCAAAAAATGTGCGAGAAATCATAAATTTTCCGCAGTTTTAATTTTTTTGGTGATTCACCAAACTGTTCGCAAATTATAAAAAAATCACAATTTTTCAAAATTTGTTCCCCAATTATAAAAAAAGTTCATCGATACAAAAAAGGTTTGCTAACTCAAAAATTGTTCATCAATTCAAAAACTATGCATGCATTTCAAAAAATGTTCGTCTGAACAAAACAAATGTTCATGAATTCGAAAACTATTCATGCATTTCAAAAATGTTCGTCTGAAAAAAACAAATGTTCATGCATTTAAAAAATGCCCAAAATTTGAAAACAAATGTTTGTCGATTAGAAAAATTGTTCGTCGATTCAAAAGTCTTTCATGTCTAGGATTTGGGTAGTTTTTGGAAAGTCTTTTTATGTCTAGGCGCTAGGAGTAGTTTGTGGTCCATCAAATTTGTTTTTAAAGTTTTAAACATTCTCTTGCGCGTGTGCCATGTAGTGGCAAACTCATTGCCTTGGAATTTACCACGTCAAATGCATTGCGATCACATGCATATCGCGTACATCATCAACGAGGGTGTGGGAAGAAAGATAAGTGAAAACATGGTGAGCCACCATGTGAAAATAGAGAACGCTCATAATTTAGGGTATTGAGTCATACTTATTTGGCTGGCGTGTAACTTTTTTGTCTCTCATTGCAACGCACGGGCATGTTTGCTAGTATATATATATAATAAAGCGGCTACGGTTTCTGGTCGTACGTCATCGTCACTTTTGCAAAAAAGTCCCTCTACTTCTGAGAATTCAACCCACTCCCTGATTTTAAGTGAATATCTGAGAAGACGTTTCGTTTTTACACAACTGAGAAGACGTTTCGTTTTTACACAAAACCCCTGCAGTTTTTAGTATTCAGCCCGCTATCTTTCAGCGAGGATCCACCGGATCTCGCTGGATCCGGTGGGAAATGGCGCGCAGGCGCCGGATCTGGAAGGAAGTAAGCCGGACCTTGGAGCACGACGGCTGGCGGGTGCGCGTCTGGTACCTATGAGAGAAGAGAGAACGAGCTGGAGAGAAAAGGAAGGACGGGAGGAAGGTGATGGAAGGCAGGAGGGAGAGAGAAGGGAGCGGCGAGGTGCGGCAGTGGTCCTGCTAGGAGGAAGGAGATGGGAGACCAGAGGGAGAGAGAAGGGAGTGGTGAGGTGCGGCGGTGGTCCTCGTCCTGCTGCTGCTCGTCGGTGGGTCACCGGCCATCGGCTCGTGGTGGGGCTCGGGTGCGCGGAGGCGTCGGGGTCGAGGGAGCTCTCCTCCCTCGCGGCTGGAGGCGCTCGGGATCGAGCGAGTGGGCAAGGGGATCGGGAGCCCCTGGTGGCTGCCTGCTTGGGGATTGCACGAGATGCTGCTCGGGCCGTGGGCTGGCCGACTCGATCTCCTCGATCCAGGGCCCCGTGCTCGTCAGCTCCCGCCCCCATCGCGCACGACTTTTCTGATCCAGCGTGCAGCGAGGGCGCCGCCGCTGCCAATCTCGCCGCCGCCCTGTCGCGGATCGCCACGCCCGCCAATGCCCCAGCCATCCCTCATTTGATTCACTTCACCAGCTTGTTAGGGTCCCTCTCCACTGATCTGAACACCGCTGCTACATCCCCTATTGCGATCATCCCTTGCTAATATGGGACTGGGAGGCGCTGGAGTTCCGGTAGGCCGGCGTGCGCGGGGACGCGGGAGAGGTGCTGGATGCGCTCAACGCATGGAGGAAGGAGGAGGTGCTCGGAAGGCTCCGGGAGATTTGGGCTTGCGGGGAGAGGCCTTGAAGCAGTGGCGGCCGTTGATTGAGGAGTACTGCGCATGGTGGCTGGACATACAGGGAGTGAGGAAGAAGACGTTGGGGCCGGCTGAAGAAGATAAGATTGGAGGAGACAGCGGTGCATGTGGGTTGCGGGGTGCCAAACGATACGCGTCGCCAGCGCGAGACGGATGATGGAATCGTTGTCGCCTACAGCTGAACATAAGGTTGGAGTAATAAAAAAAATGCATGCACGCGTCCCTCCTGAGCTTCTTCACTTGTTTCTTGCCGTGCATGCACACAGGGATTTGGTTCTACCTAATTTTTTCTAGATGTTGGATTTGCATGTGTTTGTTTTATCATTTTTCTGCTTTGTAAATTGCTTCAAGGAAAAACTTGATACCCTAGCATGAAAACAAAACATATTCTGATGCTAATCTCTAACGTAATTAAATTTATTTATAAGTAGCTACATAGGCTATATTTATAATGCAAATCTTATATCAACTTACGAGAAGGACTTCATGGTTAGCGCACACACAACATGCTTGGGCGCTAGGCGAAGTATACAACAATTTTATTGTGTGATATCAGTAACTCAACACTAGTGTTGATATGCGTTGTCACTATATATTGATAGTCTAATCTACAATGTCATCTTGAAGTCAGACGAAAAACATCATGTGTGCTCTTACTTCAAAAATATTTGAATTAGTAATCAAACTCTTGAAAAATATGCTTCAAAGTCGAGAAAAATGCACTCCGTGAAAGTCCTCCTGGCACCCCTCTCTCTCCAAACACTGCCCCTCCACCCTGTAACAACGCACGGGCATATTTCATATTAGTAGATTTTAAAAATTCTGAATATTTTATAGATATTCATATTAGTGTACAAGTGAGCTTGACAATTTTCATGCCATATGGGATAGCACTGCTTCGTCGGTGAAAAAAAATCAAGTGAAACATTCGGCGCCCGGAACACCATGGTTGGAGAATGGGGATTCATTTGGAATTTGAGGAGTGAGACGTACGAGATGATGATTTTTCTTCACTCTAATTGTTGGCTACATGCGCAGTGACGACTCTGAGCTAGCTGCTACTACAAATAAACCATATCCACTCTCAATGGACCAAACCAAAACAAAGTGCAAAATAAATAAGAAATGATAGATATAATTTTTCACTCATATTAGTGTAGCAAAAAAAAAAGTGTAGGGCACGGGCATTTGCTTCTGGCGGTACGTAATCAAAATTGCTCTTGAAGTTGTAAAATATTGCCCACCGATGCCACATGTAATTGAAGAAAAACGTTTCACACAGGGGCTCCTCGCCTGGGCCGGCCCAACAGGAACCTTCTATACTGCATGCTCGCTGGGAGAACAACCAGCGCGCCAGTTTGGGCCGGCCCATGCCCGGGCGTCCTGTTTTATAAATTCGTACTTCATTTTACGTTTTCGTTTTCCGTCTTTTTTCTAATTTTAGTAACTTGGGAATTCAAAAAAATACCGAATTTTAAAAAAGGAGAATTATGAAATATATTTTTTAATAATTCATAAATCTTTGTCGACTCAAAAAATGTTTGCATATTGAAAACAATCACAGTCTTGAAAAACAATGTCCGGGAAACGAAAAAAATGTTCATGATTTTTTATAAAAGTTGTTGTATTCAAATTATTGAAGAAACTGAAACAACAAAAAAGTTCATGTTTTGAAAAATAACCTAAAAGTTCAAAAACTGTTCGTGACTTATAAATAGTTTATTGATTCGTAGAATGTATGCTGATTCAAAAATTATGATGCATCTAAAAAAACGTTAAATCAAAAAAATGTTCATAAATTTAAAAAATTAGTCCAGCAAACTATTTCCAAAAAAATGTTCTTTGATTCTAGAAATGTTTTCCTAATCAAGAAAAATATTTTTAAAAATGTTCACAATTAAAAAGATATTTGCAGATATTATAAAATATTCATGATTTTGAAAATTTTCGAAAATCTGTAAATATGTTCGTGAATTTGAAAAATGTCCACAAGTTAAAAAAAATGTTCATGATCTTGAAAAGTTATTCATGATTTCACGAAAATGAGAGAGATAGTGTATCTCGGTGATGCAGCAAAATGTGATCATGACCATGGGAGATTATGTTTTTTTTTCCTCCCGTTGCAACCCATGGCCCCTTTTGCTAAATAAAAAAAATGTTCGTGAACTTCATAAATTGTTCCACCAATTTCCTAAAAAATATTCGTTGATTCTAGAAATGTTCGCTATTCAAGAAAATTGTTTAAAAATGATCACTATTTAAGAAAATCTTTGTTATTTTTATAAAACATTCATAAATTCAGAAAATGCTCTTGATTTTAGAAAAAAAATTGAAAATTTTAAAAGTGTTTACGCATTTGAAAAATGTTCACGATTCATATATGTGTGTGAGTTTAAAAAATGTTCATGATTTCACGAAATTGCGTGTGATAGTGTATCTTGGTGTGCAGCAAAATGTAGTCATGGTCAGTGGAGATTACAATTATTTTTTCCCGTTGCAACGCATGGGGATCAACAGGTGCAAGGTCAAAACAGTTTGGATGCGTTTTCACATTTGTCTTAGAACAAGCAAAACAAGCAAATATGGAAGGGAACATCCGAGGCCTCATGACCACATCACGAAACTACTCTAGTCAGCAAAAGATTTCGCCGAGGAAAGAAAGTTCATCTGCCGGGCTAGTTTCCTCAGTTTTGGTGGTGTCGCCTCCTCTGTTCCCACCAGATTGGAGTGCTTCTGTCTCACAATCTCCATCTCGGAGTCCAGCTGAGCCATAACTGAGTACTCATCGACTACCTGGTTAACAAGATAGGGCGAGCATGACACACGAGAGAAGCAAATTGAACAACATGTTGTCATGTTCACGTACTACGTACCTCAGGTGGGATGTTTACTGGAGGTAGTGGGATGACTTCTCGAGTTTCAGGCCAGGGAACCATCTTCCCTTTGAAAGAAGGAGGCTAGATGGAGTAAAAAGATGAGAAAGATCGTTACACAATGTCAATCAGGTGCAAGAAAATTACAGCATGTATCTTCACTGGCTAATCAATGCATGTTTCGATAGTATACCTCGCGTTTCGGAGCAGCAAGAGCGCGTCGAGAGACGCAGGAGCAGCTCGCCAAGCTTTTGCCCTTGCCACCCATGTCGCCTGTAGCTACGTATTGACATGGCAAGTCGCAATCCGTAGCATGACGAATCAGCATTGGGACGCTGCTTACGGCGCATGCCCGCACGCCCGCGGAGAGAGAGAGAGGGACGAAGGGAGGGAGAGAGCAACCGTACCAGCTGGCAAGTCGGAGCGGCCGCCATTGAAGAGCCTAGCGCCGTAGTTGTCGCCGTCCGCGTCCTTGCCGCGGGAGAGGTTGAGCGGGGTCGGGAGCTCGGCGTCCTTCTCGGGCGAGAGGCGCCCGGCGCCGTCCGAGCCATCGGTCGAGCAGCGGGGCTTGATGGCCGCCATGGACACGGATTTTTAGAGCTCGGGTTTCTGGACACCCCTTATCCTTACCCTTCAACATTGCTTTGAGATCCGTGCTAGACAACTAACTTTGTACATCAAATTTTTTCTTTTTTGTTTCTTCAAATTAAAACAACATATGAACTTCAAACTTTGCAAAACACCAAGACGTTCTAACTAGAATGTGAGAAAAAACTTTCAGATTTTTTGGTCAAACATAAATATACGAAATTAGATTTTTTTTTGTATTAAAAAATGTACTTTTTAGTATTTATATTGCACGAAAAATTCTGAAAGTTTTTTCCCACATTCTAGTAAGAATGTTTTGTTGAGCTGCCAAGTTTGAAGTTCATATGTTGTTTTATATGGGAGAAACAAAAAAGATAAATGTACTCGCACGAATCGCGATGCAAAAATGAGTGGCTAGATAAGGGGGTGTCCCAAAGCCTATGCTCTACAGAATATTTTCCCCGCCATGGTGGTGGCCGCTGGCCGCCATCCCCGGCGGCAGGAAGTCGACGACCTCCTCCTCGGTCGACACCATCTCGTCGTCGTGCGGGACCTGCGACTCCTTCTCGGCCCCCTGCAACGCCGCCTCCCTCTTCCTCTCTTCATCCCACTTCTCCACCGCAACCGTCTGCTTCTCCTCCACCGCCATGGTGGCGGCGGCCATCCCCGGCGGCAAGAAGTGGACGCCGTCCTCCTCGGTCGGCATCAAAGAAGGCTGGTGAAAGATGTTGCGGAGTTTGTTGGGGATTTGGGCACCGGATGGCGGATCCGGCTTGCATGCTCGCTCCCAATGCTCTCATCTGTGCTCCCACTTCATCCTACGGTTGTCTTTTTCTCTTTTTCCTTTCTAATCTAATCATCTCCCCCCTGATTTTAAGGAGGTGGGGCCGGGTCTTATTTTGTTCCAATCAAATCAAGCCACGTATGCGGGAGCACGGATGGGCACACGGGCGGGAAGCAGGCAAGTCTCGTCCACGGATGGCCTATATATATATACATACTTTTTCGGGGGCAAATGTCTAGATGAACTACACAACAAATTGACTGAAAATCAATTGGACATTTATCTAAAAATAAATAAATAAATTGGACATAATTCAAATTCGACCAATAACAAAATGGCACTTGCATGTATATATGTATGTCCAAATTTTTGGAATTTGTCCACGCTCAATACTTATGCCAACGTTAAATGACTCCACACAAACAAACCTTAGGCCAACTCGTAGAACCCACTTTGTCCGGCCGTGTCTGTATTGGCCCAAAGGGACATGAAAAATGGCCCAACGCGCAATCACAACCTCAAAATGTGTTTGTTTGGCGTCCGGCTTGACCCATTTTCAGAGCAAACTTGCTCCTACTTTGCGTCCAAACGGACAGTGAATGAACGTCGCATCTCCTCTCCTCGTCTACCCTCGGGCCTGCGTGTCGTCCGTCCACCTACTTCCTACCGGACCCATTTAAGCCGCTAGCTTGGGCAGGCCCACTTGTCAGCCAACCCGCTGCCCTAGTCGCGTCCTTTTTAATGTGAAACCGTGGACCGGCCAGTCCACACACTTCCAATCCCGTCGCCGCATGCCTCCTCGAACCCCAACACGCAAACCCTAGCCGGCGGCCACCGCTCCTCCACCTCCTCGCTGGCAGCCATGGTGTGGAAGTGGATCCCGGCAAGGGGAAGCATGACCACGAGGCTGGTTCCTCATCCGTCCACGCCGCTCTAGCTCCTCTGCGATGCCAGCATTCACCATCTTCCCATCGGTGACCCCGCCTCATGTGCGGGCGTTCGTGAAGACCAAGATCTGCCAGCGGTAATGGGAGATGGGAACGTCATTGCTGTGGAGCGACGTGCACCTCCCCAACTAATGGCACCTCTCGGTAGATCGGTGTTGATTCCTCTGATCCCGATGAGCAGCCCCATTGCACCATACTTGCTCTATTTTTTCTTCTTACCAGCGCTGCCGAGTTTAGTCTTCTTGATCGACGTGGCAAGATATTGCTCCAGCAAGTACTTGAATATCGATTCCTTGTTGTTGATGTTGTTGTCGGCAGCCTTTGGCCGATAACCTCCATAACAGGAGTATATAGTTGAGTCACCATTTCAGATGATTCCGTGTGTGTGTGTGCGTGTGTGCGCGCGCGCGCGTGTATGTGAATCAATTCATGCCCAGATCAATATGAAGTTGGAAAAAATATTTTGTTCTCAATGGAAAGGTCCATCTCCACATGGCCCTCCAATTCATCCTTCAACTTGACATCGTGCAGGAATCGAGAGTGTTATCCGTGGAGGAATGTGATTTGAGCAAGACACTTAAAAGGTGTGTTGTTAGCTTGGCAGTATGGATAGATCAAGAAAGCGGCAATGCGAGCATGTCAAGAATCTAAAAGAGGGGATGCAAATACCAAAAAATTTCACATGAAGATAAATGACCGTAGGTGGAATAATTTTATTCACACGCTCAGAAATGAAAATGGTTGGGTCACACAACATTAGGACAAAGACAACATCGTCGATCATCATTTTGAGATCGCCATGAGCCCATGAATAGCGGGGCGCTTAGGTTGCAAGGTTTACTATGGCAGAATATAAATTTCACCGGCTATGATCTTAGTTTCCATGCCGCCATCAAGTCATGTCAAGTGACAAGGCCCTAGACCGGATGGCTTTACCGGGAGTTTTGTATGGCTTGTTAGTTTGTTAGCATATTGTCAAGCTAGAGCTTATGGCTATGATCTTTTTCTTCTCAGACCTCCATGCGGAAAATTTCTGAAAAAGAAATTATGGTTGTGTAAACTATAGACACTAATTCTGAAAAAAAAACATTATGTTCCACGTGTGCAAAGGAAATGCAACTGCACGTGGGCGGTAGGCATGCAACTATAGTTGCAAGACCCGACGACGGCGGGGAGGGGAGGTTGGGGTGTGCACCTTGCACATGGAGCACAAAGGATGAATAACTAGGGGGAAATGGACCTGCTTCTCTATCAAACCAACGTAGTAAAAATGTTCTAAAGCATAACGAAAATGTATTTTAATTTTTCTTGTTGACCAAGATCTGACAAATTTTTGACTGAGAACTAGCATAACAGCTAAATAATATGTTCAATATGAGCATTTTAGTGTGCAATTAGTATAAAAAAAGCAATTAAATATTAATTTACCAACACAAATTAAATACACTAATAAAATGGAATGTGTTCAAAAGACCGGATGTACATTCGCGCAACTCAAGTTGTGCACAAAAAATGTGCAAGTTTAGTGTTCTCTACCTGTACAACTAAATAATAAGAAAACCAAAATTGAAAAGTAAAATCAGGACAAAACAGAAAACTTGACTGATAAAGAAGCATTGAATGGAAATGAAAAGTAAAAGAAATTTAAGGAGAAGACAAACAAGTGCTGCACAAAATATTACGCAAGGTCATAAATCTTGTATACAGCAAAAACATTGTGCCAAAAAACAAGACTCGCATCATCCCAAACCGAAAAGAAAACTAAGAAGCCCATTAAAGCATTTACAATGCTAGGCACTTATAGAGGAAAAATTAAATATCATAAAATTAAACAATCAGGGTGTCAGTTGCGGCAAAGTAATAAAAACAAGAGGCTGGTGCATGCCTTGTGCTCATGCCACACCTGATGCTGGGATTTGATAGCCCAACTATTAATCAGCCAGAAAACTAATCTTGATGCCTCCGAAGGCGATAGAAGGTCTAAATTTACTAGTTAAGGGGTACCCCTTTCAAAGATCATTTTTATCCTGGTGTTGATAAATGGCAATGTGCGTCATTTGTCAAGACTTGAGAGTTTTGGGGGGTTTAATTTTAGGCAGGGGAGGCACGGGCAAATTTGTTTGGGCTTTTTCGTATATTTTATTTAATGTTTTATCTTTGAAATTGTGTGCTCAAATCGTGAACCGTTTTCACCATTGCGCTTTTCGTGTCAAGATCTCCAAAACTAATCAAATGCTGATAGGTTTCGACAAACTTTTTTGGGCAAATTTGTGCTCCAAATTTTACTTAGCCGTGCTTCCAAACTGTAGTAATCTAGGCTACCAAGTATATTTTTGTTTTTTTCTGCTTCCTCCAAAAATGAAGCACAAGTTAGTTTACTTGGTGCTTCCTCCCAAAGTGCTTACAAAATATACTTCACATCAAAATAAAAAACCGAAAAAACCAGAGACAAAAAATGGGGACTTAAAAAACCAGAGAAAAAACAAAAACTGAAAAAGAACACAAAAGTAATTCATTTTTTGGGGAAGCATAGAAGCACTTTGCTTTACTTTTTTAGAGAAGCACGATGAGCTTCATGCGAAAGCACACGCTCTTGCCGGACATAAACAACAAGAGTGGAGAAACTGAATAAAGCAAAAAACTAACCAAGCAATATCCAAGAATCCGAAAAACCTAGAGAGAAAAAACAAAAACCACAACAAAAATCTTGTGTGCCAAGCGCGCGACACGTGACGGTGACAGGGTGCACCACAACTATCCTTTCGCCCCCGAGCGTCCACTGAATCCCTCCCGCAGGGGGTAGCCCTTCATTAGTTGCCCACAAGGAGATCTCAGTTTTTTTAGGGGTAAATCTCGCCTAAGAGGCACCTCGGGTAGCTGTTGTTGTGCCAGCCCAGTATCTTCAGCCTTTGCTTGCTAGTTCATTCTTTCTTCTTTGCTTCTCGTTCGTTCATTTATATTCCTTTTATTCTCTTTTAAATTTTGCTTTAAATACAAATATTTCAAAACATAATGTACTTAAAAAATAAAAAGGTTTGCAACAATTTGAAAAATCTTATCGCACTGCAAAAAAAAAGGTTTGCACAATTTTCAAAAAATGTTTGTACCATTCAATAAGTTTGTTCACACATTTTTAAAAAATGTTTCTGAAAACGAAAATGTCCAGGTATTTAAGAAAATGTTTAATACCATTCAAAAAAAATGTTCATATGATTTTAAAAATGCTAACATGTTTCAAAACAAATCTTAGCTTTTCTAGAAAAAAAAAACTATATAGTCTAAAAAAATGCGCAATTTTAGAATTAATGTTACGTACTATTGAAAAAATGTCAACGTAGATTCCAAAAATTTATAACAAGTATTCTAAAAAAATTCAAACTTATATTTGAAAAAATACTCATGATGTATTTGAAAAATATTCAACGTGTATAGAAAAATGTTACACGTGTGATGAGGGCATGACTGCCTGCCAAGAATAATTCATACATGCATATTATTTATATTATTTAGAACAAACAATACTTCATCTAATTTTTTTTCATGTCTAACTGCAGAATTAACAAAAACTTGTACAAAGCACGTCTGCAGATAAAGGAAAATGAAATGATTACGTCACGTCAGAGAGCAAGTTTTGCGTGTTCTGGCTCTGATTTGGACTGCATATACATACTTGACTTTAAATGCTGACAACTTTCGCATCTGAACTCCAAAGTGGGTGATTCTTATTATTTTTGTGTCTGAAAGCTTATCTCGTGTACTTGGATTCACTTTCAAATTCCTTCCGAGCTCAGAGATAAAGCAAAACAATGTGACACTGCTACAAAATCCGAGTCAAAAATCCAAGTCAAAAGGTGTTACGTCACCCACTTGGGCCCATGTGCCTTGTACGACCTAGGGTTAGGTCCTGTCCGCCTTGGGATGTGCTTCCATCCCCTTGGCTGCCACCCCTTAGTCCTTTATAAGTAGATCAATCTAGTAGTGTTTTCTTTTTGTTTTGTTTGTTAAAAATTAGCCATTGTAATTTCATGTACTTAGTTTTTACCCACCGACCAAGCCGGGACCGCTTTTGAAACTCCACATTTATTAATACTTCATCTATATTCACAATTCAGATTGTTTTTATCGTATTCTTGCTCGTTCTTTGATTGCTTGCATGAATAGACCTTCGCGGTCAAGCTGCTCATGCTTCCGGCATCGTCAATAACCACCAGGAAGGTTGGTTTAGCGATTGTTAAGGCGCAATGTGGTTGCAATTGTAGTCGGATCGTCAAAGTCGTTCCCCACCAAATCGATTGTTATCATCTTGTTGAAATATCAGGACCCCTTGGCTTTGTCAAGTGGTATCAGTTTCATGTTGCTTGGTGATAATTTTCAGTTATCTTTAGATTAGATTTATTGTTTTACCTTTTGTCCAAGAAAAAGCCACAAAAATTAGATTTGTTCATCCTTTGTCTAAGTCAGTCTGAATCTTTGTAATTTCTTTTCAGTCCATTGGATAGTTGATTTATCGGTTGCATCATCATGTGGAGTTGCTGGTCTTATTGTCTTGTTTCTGTTAGAGTTTCGAGTTATGTTTGCATTAGTCAAACCGTCGTTGCACCATCACCCCTTCTGTTGTCGACCATCGCCATCCCCATCAACTTTCACCAGCCCCTCCCCCCACCGCCTTCCATAAAATTTCAATAACATACTTGAGGTTTTTGCATTTTAGCTTCAGAATTTGCATCTTATCTGGTTTGTTCAAAAAAGGAGAAAATAAGTTGGAGAGAGAGAGAGAGAGAGAGAGAGAGGATTTTCTTGGATCTATCTAGATTCAAACTCATACATGAATTCTGGCTGGAATCTGTTTTGTCCGGTTTCAGTAAAACAGACATATCTCTCTCATTATGATGTCCGATTTAGCTCCACGAATTGTCACAATAAAGCTATTGACAAGCCGCATCTTAATAGTTAAAACATCATGTTCAATATTGACTTCTCAAAATCAAGTTCTAAATAATACCCTGCAAAGTTCGTGAGCACAGCTTGTAAAAGTTTTTCAGTCTGGTTCTCAATTTATTTGACTCGTGATCTGAACTCCGAATTGAGTGGGGTTTTCTTTGCATTAGAAACCTTAAGTCAATGGGATTCTTGAGAAATTACATAAAAAAATTGGCACAAAATTTTTGAAGGAAAGTTGCATAAAGAGGATTTAGAACATCCTACTTTGAGCTGATTTCTCATCATTATCTTTATTGCCTTGTGATCTTCACGTATACTTGTTGTCTAGAGCCACTTAATATCATTTCTTGCTGCTATTTGTGCAGCGTTGTGACCCCATTATTGTTCTAGATTCGTGTTTGTAGCTCGGTCTAGCCTAAGACTAGCATAGTGTCGTCGTTTAGTGTTTATTCAGCATTGCATCTCTAAATTTATTATTGTTAATCTTTTGTGACCATGTATTCAAGCCTTCGAAACTTCACATATTTTTACACTTTGTATACATACGTTCACCTGGGAATCGCTTTACTCAATCTCTATAGTGATTTGGCACCGTTGGTTCCGGTCACCACCTGCTGCATGGTAGGAACTTGTAAGACATTGATATTGCTATACTATGAGCTTTACCACCACATTCTAGTATTTCATAGGAACATTATTCTCGTGTTTTTTAAAGTACTAGTAATTATGATAGGTTCCGTAGTTATAAGTCCTTGGACGAGGAGCACATCTTCACCACCACACAAGAGGTGCAACCACACAAACAAGTATATGAGCATGTTATCTCTTTACCCTCTTTTGCGGGTAGATACAATCCCTCTATTTATCTTGATTGGGAGTTACAAGTAGAACAATTTTACTAGCCATGATTTATCTGGACATGAGAAAGCAAAAGTCGTCACTCAAGAATTTACTGGTTTTGCTTCCATCTAGTGGAGTGTGTATCGCAAGGATAACATTGATAATCAATGACAACTAGAAAAAAATTGAAAGTTGTACTGAGACATAAATTTGTTTGTTCTTATTATCATCATGAATTGTTTCATAATTGCAACAGTTAAAACAAGGTAGTCACACGGTTAATGCTTACTATAAATGCATCATTGTGACAGAGAAGAATCTGAGGATGATATAAATAATATATTTTTCCATGGTTTGAACCATGACATTTGCGCGAGATTTCAGTACATTCCTCATTGCATTACTGATATATATGTTCGTGCTTGCACCTTTGAGAGACAAATACATGAAGAGACATTGGGCGACTGTGACAACTACTATTCCAATGACGCTCACCACCATCGGTTGTTTCCTGTACATTTGTACCTGCTAGAGCTGACACGCCTCATAGTGTCAGTGCGACATCACCTCAGGTCTATAGTACATTACCATCATCAATACCTACACCATCTGACTCGTTGTGACAAGGTAATAACAAAGGTATTAATGGCATAACTCCGCATGTGAATGATGACTGCCTAGTTGAGTTAAATATAACATGTGTTAAGTTGCCTGCTGATTTAATCACACCACCTATTTCAGAGGACTATGTTGCTGATTTGAAATTGTCATGTTATCAAGCGACTGAAATCACAACAATTTTGCGTGAACCCAATCAAATAATTGTTGATGAGAAAGAACCATGTGAATTGGTCACTAAATTTTATTTTGGTTCAGATACAATTGATTATACATGATGAGGTGTCCTAAAAAGTTGCATTATAGTTCTTTGTATTTAGTTGTATTGAATCCACCCATGCCTCTATCACATGCGAGAAATAAAATAAATGAAATCACATGTTCGAAAACTTTGTTGTTTTGCCCCTATTTTTTCTTTAAATTCATTGGAGAGTTTGACATAAACAATGAATTTTGGGGGCATATTATTGCATCACGAGTGATCATCATGCTAGTTTGAAAGAAAAGAAAATAATTGTGCCAATGCTTAGTCACTTTGATATGACCTCCAATTTTGATGATGATGCAGCGTCAAATGAGTTGTTGCATCTTTGCTTATTTAGGCATGTTGTAGCATGTAATTCTAAAACCATTAAAGTTTATTCTTCAATGTTGGGATGGTTTAATGATAGGCATTGTCGATCGTTTCACATGAATATAAGAGCTTCGACTATATGTGCAAATTGGGTTGCAATACTTTCATGTTTTTTACTTCTTGTGGTAATATTTTGGATTTATATTTCACGACATATGGAAGTTACTCATGTATAATTGTGTCATAAGTGCAACAACTGAGAAAAATAAAAATGGATGACATGTACATATACAACATGTACACCTTGTCTTTTTTCTTAGCCATGTTTCAAATTAAGTAATGTCGAGAACCGCTTTGTTTTCAACAAGGGGACGATGATGAGGACATAGCTATCTTGGATACGATCAAAAATATTGCGTACATGCATATTTCTGATAAATAATATGCAATAACTTATTTATGTTATGCAGGACAAAAATACTTTGTCTATTTTATTTCATGCCTAATTGCAGAATTACCGGACACATGTACAAAGCACATGCGAAGATAAGGAAAATGAAATGATTACGTTAAGTCCAAGTAGTTCTCTCACGTCACTTTTGGCCCAGAAGAAGTTAGAGACTAAGTCCCACATTCTGGCCTCTGATTCGAACTACACAAACATACTTGAATTTAAATGCTTACAACTTTTGCATCTGGACTTTGTATTGGGTGAATCGGTTTTTAAAGCTTACCTCGTATACTTTCCAACCCAATTGGACTCACCTTCAATTTCCTTCCGGCTGCTAAGATAAAGCAAAAATGATGCAACACTGCTATAGGATCCGAGTCAAAATCTAAGTTCAAAGGTGTTGCGTCACCTCCACTTGGGCGCATGGGCCTTGTACAACCTAGAGTTAGGTTTTAGCTTCCTTGGGACATGCTTCCACCCCCTTGGCCATCACCCCTTATTCATATGTAACCAGATCAATCTAGTAGCATTTTCTACGGAGTTTGTTTAGTTAAAGGTTAGTCATTGCAACTTTGGGTACTTCATTTGTGTCCAACGACCATGCCAAGACCGTTTTCGGAACCCCACTTTTATCAATACTTCATCTATATTCACAATATTCAGATTGCATTTATCATATTTTTGCTCGTTCTCCGATTGCTTGTAGGAAACGAGCTTCATGGTCAGGTTGATTGTGCTTCCGTCATCATTAGTAACCACTAGGAGATTTGGTTAGTGATTGCTAAGACACAACATGGTCGCACATTTTAGTCAGGTCGTCAAACTAGTTCTCCACCAAATTGATTGTTATCCAAAAGATCGGGACCCCTTTGCTCTATCAATGTTTAAAAGAAAAAATAAATGAAACTGATTAAAAACATATAAATAACCCGAAAAAGGGGGAAGCAATGAAAATCGTTAAGAAAACACAGGGGGAAAAAGCCTCGTGGAGCCTTTCCAAACCAATGGAAGGTTCCACATTATTGGGTCGGCCCATCCCGCCGTTAGCTTGAGCCGAGACGAAGCTCTGTCTCACAAAGAGTGAGACAAAACCCTCAAACTCCCCAAGTGTGTGGCATTGGATATGGCCTTAGTGTTTGAAGAAATGGGAAACCAAGTAAGCTCAAAATATTGTAGATGGTAAAACATGTACGTCACTTTGTATGAATCATAACACAGTGATCGGAAAATACTCATATGGACTGTGATTTTTTTCCTGATAAAGTGCATTTTTATTGACTCATAATTTCGCATCAAGGGGATTCAAAATATAGCAAGTACACACCCGCTCTATACACAGACTATAATGCATACATCTAACAAGGAATTTAAAAAAAGAAAAAGGACTCATAAAGGTTAAGAGGAGGTGAACGACCTACTGGTGCAAAACATAAGTACTATGACACCATTGACAACACCTGGACGGCGAGAAGGTTCCTCCATGGCGATACCTTCAGCAAGGGAATGGTGCATGAGCATTGTCGTTGTCGGATCCAACCGTAAAGCAAGATCATGAGATTTCAGTCAAAATAGAAGATCCGAGCACACTCCAAACAAGTGTCTTCAACAAGGGGGTGAAAATGTCACTGCCAGATATAACCACGAAAAGCTAGACGTGGGTTTTTACCTTGGAACTCAAGACCTAATACTCGAAGAGCACAACCATAGAGGAAGTTCCGTGTGTTTTCTCCACCAACTTGCCAGATAAATCTCGTGGAAATGCCTCGATCGGCACTTGAATCGTGGATCGGGAAGAACTCCACAGATTTGGTAGTTGCAGAGATGAAAGATGTGCCATCATAGACAAACGAGCGTGCTAACACTTTTACCACCATCACGCAAACATTTATTTTGAACATCCGGTCTATTCATATTCAATCATGACAGTACAATGTGTTGGGGAACGCAGTATTTCAAAAAAATTACTACGATCACGCAAGATTTATCTAGGAGATGCATAACAACGAGAGGGTGAGTGTATCTTCATACCCTTAAAGGTCTCAAAGCGGAAGCGTTTATCAAGGCGGTTGATGTAGTCGTACACCTTCATGATCTGTCCCGATCAAGTACCAAATGTGCGGCACCTCCGTGTTGAGCACACATTCAGCTCGATGACGTCCTCGCCTTCTTGATCCAGCAAGATGGGAGAAGTAGTTGATGAGTTCCGGCAGCACGACGGCGTGGTGACGGTGTTGGTGAAGAACAATCTCCGTAGGGCTTCGCCTAAGCACTACGGAAACTATGATAGAGGATAAACTAGAGAGGACGGGGTTGCCGGCACACGGCTTGGTGTTTCTTGATGTGTCTTTGGTTCTAGCCCTGCCCCTTTATTTATATGTTGAGCCCTGGGGTCGAAACTTAGAGCAAAAGCCTCCTCAAAGTTGGTTTTTCCTGAAAGGCAAGAGTCCCACTCGGACTCCAGGACCAAACGCCACAATCATTGGCATCTGGCCTTGACGCCATGGGCCTCGGCGTCTGGCTCAGGGCCGTACGCCAGGGTCTCTGGCGTTTGGCCCCCTGGCCTCCGCAAAACTCCTTTTGCACCGACCTAAAGCCTCGTGGGCTTCACCCCTTGGCCGAACCATATCATCCTATAGATTAATCTTTACCTCCAGACCATTCCGGAGCTCCTCGTCATGTCCGTGATCTCATCTGGGACTCCGAACAACATTCGGTCACCAACATACATAACTCATATAATACTATATCGTCAACGAACGTTAAGCATGCAGACCATACGGGTTCGAGAACTATGTAGACATGACCGACACATCTCTCTGGTCAATAACCAATAGCGGAACCTGGATGCCCATATTGGTTCCTACATATTCTACGAAGATCTTTATCGAACGAACCTTATGACAACATACATTATTCCCTTTGTCAACGGTATGTTACTTGCCCGAGATTCGATCATCGGTATCCTCATACCTAGTTCAATCTCGTTACCGGCAAGTCTTTTTACTCATTCCGTAATGCATCTGTCGGTGTACAAAAGTAGGGGCTCTCCTTTTGACCCCTTTACTTGTGCACGGGCAGTCAGAGCCACCCGCCATGGCCACGCATAACAGGGCAGGAAAGGGAAGCCGGAGAGAAGCCGAAGACACAAGACAAACAAACCAACGACAAGGACCAAGGCCACAAAGATCAGATGGACGGAGCAGGTTTCCCCGGCAAGGACCCTTGTCGGGGCAGCCTCAGCGGCCCCGGCAAGTCCCTTGTCGGGGAGCTCTCCCTCACCAGCCGAGCGAGCCACCCTTGAGCCCACCAATGCTAGACAAATGCGTCAGGACAGGGCTCGGGAGGCACCTCCGTGGTGGCATGCAGATCTTTGTGAAGACATAAAATGCTCAAGATCAAATGAGGATAGGAAGTCAACTATCCTCACCGAAGGAACCCACAAGACCCCCGGCAAGATCCTTGCCGGGGACGCCAGTGCGCCACTACGCCCGGCAAGACCCTTGCCAGGCCACCCGGCGAGACCCTCGCCAAGCGCACCGGCAGGGCCACTGCCAGGCCCGCGCCAGCTAAGTCTTTGCCGCCATTCGCATGCAGCTGCCGACCCAACCAGCTGGGCAGGCACCTACGTGGCAGCATGCAGCCCTTCGTGGATGCTCCACCACCGCGCCACCTCAGCTGTCTGCCTGCCTACATGGCACCGCATGCATCACTGGCCAGGGCGCGTGTCGAAGCAAGGAGGAGCGGCGACGGACGGGACGGGCCTCGCCCCCGTCCCTGATAAAGCGAAGGGACACCTAAGCCTCGCATTAAATGTGCTTTGTCCTGTAATACCAGCGATAAGCTCGCAACGCTGTAGCACTTTCCACCTCCTGTGTGTCACTGTGGCAACCCCTTTCGCCTATAAAAGGAGGCCCATGGCGCACGGGAGAAGGATTCGGCTCTTTTGAACCTGGCAGCACCTAGAGCTAGTTCGAGAGCTCAAGAACACTAAATACATCCACCAAAGCAGGATCGTAGGGTTTTACGCATCTTTGCAGCCCGAACCTGGGTAAAATCCCCCTTGTGTTGTCTACTAGTCCTACTCTTTTCACGATCCCCGCGCCCCGCAACAGTAGAAGGGATTCTAGTGATCCTATAGGCGTCGTTTCCCACCGACATCTTTGGCGCGCCAGGTAGGGGAGCGCAATTGTGAGAATGTGGTCTAGCAGTTGACCTAGCTGTTCTTCATCGCCATGGCTCCTAAGAAGAAGGCGACCACGATGATCGGTTCGTCCAGGGCCAGGTTGCCAGCACCGGTGCGGACCAGTAGCGGGCCAGTCGCGAAGAGAACCCGTGGCGCGGCCCACGAACATCCACATCACCCCGGCGGTTCAGGCCTGGCGAGTGGAGTCGTTCGCGCGCCATGCGACGAGCCACCAGTCACGGGCTCCAGAGACGGAGTCGGGCCCCTCGCAGGCGGCATGGGGCCCTCCAGGGGCGCCGCCATCCCACCAAACGGTGGCACGGCGGCCTCCAAGACACCAACAGCGGCGCCCACGGCGCGCTCTTCCCAGGTTGTGCGTGATGAGCAGCGTCACCCTGCTAGTGACCCTGCGTGCCGCCCTGGGAAGAGTCCTGTGCGCCCATCACATGATGAGGAGGGCCAGCATGCACGCCGAGGTGCTGACGGAGGTGGCGAACGGCTACGGGGCCGTGACGTAGCTCCTTCTAACATGGTTAGAAGTCGAGGTGCATCGCGGTCCACCCAGCTCTCGCCGCCACCCACGCCAGTGGAGGCCCTAGCACGCGCGCAGCTGCTCCTCGATTTTCCTCTCACCGCGGAGAAGCTTGATGAATGGAGGGCCACCGTCCAGAGCCTCGTCGGCATCGCCAACAACGATGGATTGCGGCCGGTGGGACCCGTAGGCCGTCGCTCCGCCGGGCTACCGCGTGTTAGCGGAGGCCATGCCGGTGGCGACGCGGCCACGGTGTACTCCCCACCTCCATCCCGATCGCCCCGGGCGTCGGTCCGTCGCGGCGACGCTCGTGATGATATCTCCATGCGTCGTCCGACCCGCGAACCAACCGTGATCAACGCCAAGTCCTTCGGGAGTGGGCTCATAAGGACGCTCGAATTACGATCGAGCACCGACATGACGCGCGCCACCAGTCGGACAAGTGGGCAGGGCCTGCTACAGACAACCCAGCGCCGGGAGGCTACGGTGGCCTACCTTATGAGGTGGGTTATCCGTCTTTCACCCGTGAGCTGCGGCAGTTCCAGTGGCCCTCCCACCGTACGTTCAAGCCCGACATGGGCGAGAAGTACAACGGAAAGACTCACCCGTCACAGTTCCTCAGCATCTACACCATCGCGATGCAAGCTGCTGGGGCCCGCGACGATAAGGTGCTTGCAAACTACTTCCCGTTGGCACTCAAGCCTAATGTTATGTCATGGTTGATGCACTTGCCGGTGGATTCCATCTCTTCTTGGGCGGATCTGTGCCATGAGTTTGTTGGCGCCTTTACCGGAGGTCACCAAGCTCATGGCCAGGTGAGTGATTTACACATCATCCCCCAGAGGAAAGGAGAAAACCTGCGCAAGTACATCCAAAGGTTCAGCCGAGTGTAGTACAACATCCCCGACATTCATCCTGCCGCCGTGATCAGTGCGTTCCATCAGAACATGCGCAATCGCAAGATGCGTGAAGAGCTGGCGATGAACAAGGTTAAGGATGTGGCCGAGCTCTATGTTCTGGCCAATCGATGTGCTCATGCTGAGGAGGGAAGGAAGTACCCCGGTGAAGACGCCGACGCGAAAACCGACTCCACGGATGACACAGCCACCCCTGCAAAGAAGGGCCAGCGCCGTAAAAGGAAGCGCAGGAGCAAGACCGTGCTTGCCGTCGAAGGATCCGACGATACCAGCGCCACCAAGAAACCCAAGGCAAGTGACCCCAGCAAGGAGGTTGCCGGGTGTGCCGCTTGCCGGGCCTTGGCGGCTGCCGATAAGCCAGGGGGCTCCGACAAGCAGTATTGCAAGATCCACCGCACCAAGGGCCATGACCTCCAAAACTGCCGGCAGGTAGAGCTGCTCGCCAAGAAGCAGAAAGCCAATTATGAGCAGCGGGACAAGGAGAAAGGCCCAGATGGTGCCGAGGTGTCCGGCAAGAAACGCGGCGGCCAAGGAGGCCGCCGCGGCAAGGATAATCAGCAAGAGAGGCCCGCCCGGGGCCGCGACAAGAAGCAGGAAGATGATGATCATGACGAGGACGACGAGTCCGGCGACCACGAGTTTCAGAAAGCCATAGAGGCCATGTGCATCGATGGTGGCGCCTCGCTGCATACATCCCACCGCCAACTCAAGCAGTGGGCGCGTGAAATCACGGCGGTGGAGCCATCGTTTGACGCACGGAAGCCGCTGAAATGGTCCAACACGCCTATCATCTTCGACACCGAGGACCACCCTGACTGCACCACTGCGGTCGGGTGCTTGCCATTGTTGGTTTCACCAACAATCCGCAGCCTCAAGGTGACGAAGATGTTGGTTGACGGCGGGGCTGGCCTGAACTTGATCTCGCCTGTTGTGGTTAGAAGGCTGCAGATCCCTGATGGAGACCTCGAGGAGACGGGCACGTTCCAAGGGGTTAACCCGGGGAGGAGCCAGCCAAAGGGAAAGATCACGCTGCCCGTGACATTCGGAGCCGAGCTGAACCATAGGACGGAAAGGATTGTTTTCGATGTAGCCAAGATCCCCTTGCCTTACAACGGGATCCTCGGCCGCCCGGCACTAGCCAAGTTCATGGTGGCTTCACACTACGCCTACAACATGCTGAAGATGCCCGGGCCGATGAACATCATCACCATCCCCTCCGACAAGAAAGATGCGTTGATCTACGCTAACCAACTCTACCGGGAAGCAGTTGCAGCAGCTGCCGCTAAGGCACCTGCTCCTGCTGACGGAGCCCCAGAAGGGAACAAGACCGACGAGACCCCTCGCACCCACTCCAGCAAGCGCACCTCTTCGGGGTGTTGTGCTTCCGTTGAGAACGTGCCAGAGAGCTTCACCGGCAAGAGCAAGAAGTCCAGAGCTACACCACCAGAGACCAAGAAGGTGACCATCAAGGAGGACGGCACGGGGCGAGCTTTTACTATAAGCTCCACCCTCGACGGCAAATAGGAAAGCGAGGTTGTCACCTTCCTGCGGGCGAATGTTGATGTGTTTGCATGGCAAGCCTCCGACATCCCCGGCGTTCCCAGGGAGGTGATTGAGCACCACCTTGCTGTCTGTCTCATGCGCGGCCCGTCAAGCAGAAGGTCAGGAAGCAGGCTCTGGAGAGGCAGGAGTTCATCACAGAGGAAATCAGAAAGCTAGAGGCGGCAGGCTTGGTGAGAGGAGTACTCCATCCGACGTGGTTGGCCAATCCGGTAGTGGTGCGCAAGGCAAATGGGAAGTGGAGGATGTGTATTGACTACACAGACATCAATAAGGCCTGTCCAAAGGATCCCTTCCCGTTACCGCGCATCAACTAGATTGTTGACTCCACGGCTGGGTGTGACCTGTTATCATTCCTTGACGCCTACTCGGGATACCACCAGATCTTCATGACAAAAGAAGACGAGGAAAAGACAGCATTCATCACCCCATGTGGTACGTATTGCTTTTTACGGATGGCTTTCGGGTTGAAGAGTGCTGGCTCAACCTTTGCAAGGGCAGTCCAAATTGGTTTTGAGCCCCAGCTACATAGAAATATGGAAGCTTATATGGATGACATAGTGGTCAAAACCAAGGACAAAGCAACCCTTGTGCAAGATCTAGAGCAAACGTTCGGGAACCTGCGCAAGATCAACCTCAAATTGAACCCTGAGAAGTGTGTCTTCAGCGTCCCGTCCGGCAAGCTTCTCGGGTTCTTTGTGTCCCAGCGCGGGATTGAAGCAAACCCAGATAAGATCAAGGCCATCGAGCAGATTGAGGCACCCAAACGGATCAAGGACGTGCGTTGGCTCACTGGTTGCATTGCCTACATGAGCCGGTTCATCTCCAAGTCCGCGGAGCGTGCCCTTCCTTTTTTCAAGATCTTGAAGAAGGCAGGGCCAATGGAGTGGACCCCAGAGGCCGAGGCAGCGCTGCAAGATTTGAAGAGGTACCTCTCCTCTACCCCAGTGTTGGTCGCGCCCAAGCCACAAGAACCGTTGCTGCTTTATCTAGCGGCAACAAATCAGGTGGTTAGCGCCGCACTAGTGGCGCAGAGAGCGGTCGACGAGGAGGCAGCGGCAGCGGTAGAGCCAACAGATGGCAAGCTGAAACCCTCTCCGGCAGGGCTTGATCCCGGCAAAATTGAGTCCCCGGCAGGGGCTGACGCCAGCGTGATAGGACCCACGCGACCGGGTGAAGAGGCGCAGAAGAAGAAAATGGTGCAGCACCCAGTGTACTTCATCAGCTCCCTCTTGCAGGGGGCTAGGTCGAGGTACTCAGGTGTGCAAAAGCTTCTCTTCGGCCTCCTTATGGCTTCGAGGAAGTTGCGCCATTACTTCCAAGCGCACGAGATCATGGTGGTCACCCGCCTCCCATTGCAACGGATACTACACAACCCAGATGCGACGGGGAGGATCGTGGAATGGGCCCTGGAGCTGTCAAGTTTCGGTTTGAAGTTTGAAAGTACCTCGACGATTCAGAGCAGAGTCTTGGCGGAGTTTGTTGCGGAATGGACCTTGACGCCCGACGAAGAGGTACATGAGACCACTCTCCCCGGCAAGGAAACGAGCCGCGACTGGGTCATGTACTTTGATGGTGCCTTCTCGCTCCAAGGTGCCGGTGCTGGTGTGCTGCTTGTCGCACCTCAAGTATGTCATCCAGATGCACTTCCCCCAGGAGATGTCAACCAACAACACCACCGAGTACGAGGGTTTGCTTGTCGGTCTCAGGATCGTGGCAGACCTCGGAGTTAAGAAGCTCATCGTCAGGGGCGACTCACAGCTCGTCGTCAGGCAGATCAACAAAGATTATCAAAGCCCGTTGATGGAATCTTACGTAGATGAGGTGAGGAAACTGGAGGAGCACTTTGACGGTATACAAGCGGAGCATGTCCCTCGGGCGGAGAACGACATCGCCGACTACCTGTCAAAGTGGGCTGCCCTCAAGCTACTTGTGGAACCAGGTCCTTTTGTGCTTCAGTTAACCCAACCATCCGTTGAGCCGTCGACCGGGCAGAACAAGCGGAGGAAGCTAGGCCCCGACAAGTACTTCCCCACTGAGCTCCCCGGAGCCGCCGGCGAAGATGTTGCCGTGGATGCCGATCGTGTCGCAGGGCAACCGACTCCGGCAGGACCTCAGGTCATGGCCGTGGAGGTGGCCGCTCCCGGGGCAGAAGAGATGCCTTTGGTCCTTGTTGTCGAGCCACAGGCTCCGGCATGGGCGCAACACACCATCCGATTCCTTCAAAAAGGAGAGCTTTCCGAGGAGCAGGAAGAGGCAGAAAGAGTAGCCCGCCGGTCTGCTCTGTACCAATTCGTTAATAACATGTTGTACAGAAGAAGACCGAATGGGGTGAAATTAATGTGCATCTCCCGGGAGGAAGGACTAAAGCTGTTGGCAGAGATACATGGAGGCATATGTGGCTCCCACATAGGGTCGAGAGCCCTTGCCGGCAAGGCTTTCCGGCAAGGTTTCTTCTGGCCCACCGCCCTCCAGGATGTGATGGCACTAGTAACCAACAGCGAAGCATGCCAGTTCCACTCGAAGAAGCTCCATCAACCAGCTCAAGCCCTTCAAACTATCCCTCTCTCCTGGCCCTTCTCGGTCTGGGGGCTCGACATATTGGGCCCCTTCCCCCGTGCAGTCGGGGGCTTTGAGTACTTGTACGTTGCAATCGACAAGTTCACAAAGTGGCCAGAGGTGGAGGCAGTGAGGAAGGTGATAGCGCAGTCAGCCATCAAGTTTTTCAAGGGACTAGTGTGCCGTTTTGGGGTGCCCAATAGGATCATCACTGACAACGGCACACAGTTCACAAGCCATGCCTTCATGCAATACATTGAGGATCTCGGCAGCAGGGGCTGTTTTGCTTCTGTGGCACATCCACGGAGCAACGGCCAAGCAGAGAGAGCAAATGCTGAAGTCCTATGAGGCTTAAGGACGAAGACTTTTGACAGGCTGCGCAAAAACAGGAGGCGCTGGATTGATGAGTTGCCGGCGGTTCTTTGGTTGATCAGAATGACGCCAAATCGAGCCACCGGCCAGACACCCTTTGCCCTGGTTTACGGGGCATAAGCAGTTCTCCCCACAAAACTCATATACGGGTCACCTCGAGTGCTCGCTTATGATGAGCTTGAGCAAGAGCGATTGCGTCAAGATGACGCGACGCTCCTTGAGGAAGATCGTCTCCGGGCGGCTGTAAGAGCAGCACGCTACCAGCAAGTCTTGCGCCGCTACCATAGCCGCAAGGTTCGTGCCCGGAGCTTTGAGGAAGGCGACCTTGTTCTTTGGCACGTTCAGTTGGCCAAGGATTCCAACAAGTTGATGCCGAAGTGGGAAGGCCCTTATCGGGTAACACGAGTCACCAGGCCCGGCGCAGTCCGGCTGGAGACCGAAGATGTCATTCCAGTGAGCAACTCCTGGAACATCGAGCATCTTCGCAAGTTTTACCCATAAGGCGCGGCTGCCGGGCCTCCCGGCAAGCCACCCTTTTGTACAAGCCTTGCTGGCAAGGCATGTAACCCTTTGTACAAAGCCAGGTGAAGGCCCTGAGCATAAATAAATGAAGCGCTGGCGCCCTAAGTTATAGCATGCATGCTAGGTTGAGTCTCTTCCTTGGTTAGGGTTGATAGTGCTTAGCGGCGGCCAACCCCTAGCTTAGAGGTCGAGTGCGCGTCTTTATGTTCTTCTCTGTCTTCTTTGGTTTGCAGGACACATAAATATCCTTGCCGAGCTATTTTGGAGAAAAGGGGACGGACCAGCATCCGAGCCCCGGCAAGCCAAGGTTGCCGGGGGCTACAAGAGCAAGGATCCATCCGCGGCAAGCCAAGGTTGCCGGAGGCTGCAGATCCAGATAAGTCTTCTATCCTCTATCATGCATTTCGTTATGGACTGAGGTATGTGAAACCTCGTTTTATCCTTAGGCTACCGTGCTCCCTCCATTCCGGACCCTAGGACTCATCTCCTGGGACCGAGTTTGGTCGTAGTCACGGCAGCAAGGAAATGAAACGAGAGGCCTAAGCCCACCGCATCCCTGCCTCCGCCAAGGGCGAGAGAAGGGTCAAGCAAAGTGGGGGGACGGCAAGGCCTGTTGCCGGGCGAAAAAATGTTTATCTTAAAGGTGGCAAGGATTCACTCCTTGTCGTGGGTTCCACCCGCGAGCGAAAAACTCGGCAAACATCCCTTTTTCATTAAAAAACATCTCATACAAGTACAGTCCATACGAAATGAAAAATATGAACAAGGGATTACAAGTTCAAAAGTTAACAAAGGCCCGAGGGCTTACAAGACTAAAAAGATATAAGATGCCTGTAATCCCTTTCTTGTCCCTCCCCTCAGGAAATGGAACAAGAAAGTAGAAGGGCAAAAGGGGCGCCTAGGCGAGCTACGAGTGGTAGAAGACACCAAGAGAACATCTCGGTGGCCGTCCAAGGGCTGGATGGTGATGGCGGCGCCGGAGGCAGAGCTCGAAGACGAGGTTGTTGGGGAACGTTGCAGAAAATTAAATTTTTTCCTACGGTTTCACCAAGATCCATCTGTGAGTTCATCTAAGCAACAAGTCAAGGGAGTGAGTTTGCATCTACATACCACTTGTAGATCGCGTGCGGAAGCGTTCAAGGGGATGGTGATGATGGAGTCGTACTCGCCATGATTCAGATCACCGATGACCAAGTGCTGAGCGGACAGAACCTCCGCGTTCAACACGCGTACGGGACAGGAGACGTCTCCTCCTTCTTGATCCAGCAAGGGGGAAGGAGAGGTTGATGATGATCCAGCAGCACGACGGCGTGGTGGTGGATGCAGTAGAACTCCGGCAGGGCTTCGCCAAGCTGCTGCGGGAGGAGGACGAGGTGTAGCAGGGGGAGGGAGGCGCCAATGCACAGGGTGCGGCTGCCCTCCCCCTTTCCCTCCTTTATATAGGCCCCCAGGCGGGGCGCCGGCCCTGGGAGATCTAATCTCCCAAGGGGGCGGTGGCCAGGGGGGGAACTTGCCCCCCAAGGCATGTGGTGCGCCCCCACCCTAGGGTTTCAACCCTAGGCGTAGGGGGTGGGCCCAGGGGGGTGCACCAGCCCACTATGGGCTGGTTACCCTCCCACTTCAGCCCATGGGGCCCTCCGGGATGGGTGGCCCCACCCGGTGGACCCCCGGGACCCTTCCGGTGGTCCCGGTACATTACCGGGTGACCTTGAAACTTTCCTGATGGCCGAAATACCACTTCCTATATATAATTCTTTACCTCCGGACCATTCTGAAACTCCTCGTGACGTCCGGGATCCCATCCGAGACTCCGAACAACATTCGGTATGCTGCATACTCATATTCATACAACCCTAACGTCACCGAACCTTAAGTGTGTAGACCCTACGGGTTCGGGAGACATGCAGACATGACCGAGACGACTCTCGGTCAATAACCAACAGCGGGATCTGGATACCCATGTTGGCTCCCACATGTTCCACGATGATTTCATCGGTTGAACCACGATGTCGAGGATTAAACAGCCCCGTATACAATTCCCTTTGTCAATCGGTACGTTACTTGCCCGAGACTCGATCGTCGGTATCCCAATACCTTGTTCACTCTCGTTACCGGCAAGTCACTTTACTCGTACCGTAATGCATGATCCCGTGACCAACCACTTGGTCACTTTGAGCTCATTATGATGATGCATTACCGAGTGGGCCCAGAGATACCTCTCCGTCATACGGAGTGACAAATCCCAGTCTCGATCCGTGTCAACCCAACAGACACTTTCAGAGATACCTGTAGTGCACCTTTATAGTCACCCAGTTACGTTGTGACGTTTGATACACCCAAAGCACTCCTACGGTATCCGGGAGTTACACGATCTCATGGTCTAAGGAAGAGATACTTGACATTGGAAAAGCTCTAGCAAACAAACTAGACGATCTTGTGCTATGCTTAGGATTGGGTCTTGTCCATCACATCATTCTCCTAATGATGTGATCCCGTTATCAACGACATCCAATTTCCATAGTGAGGAAACCATGACTATCTGTTGATCACAACGAGCTAGTCAACTAGAGGCTCACTAGGGACATATTGTGGTCTATGTATTCACACGTGTATTACGATTTCCGGATAATACAGTTATAGCATGAATAAAAGACAATTATCATGAACAAGGAAATATAATAATACTTTTATTACTGCCTCTAGGGCATATTTCCAACAGTCTCCCACTTGCACTAGAGTCAATAATCTAGTTACATTGTGATGAATCGAACACCCATAGAGTTCTGGTGTTGATCATGTTTTGCTCGCGAGAGAGGTTTAGTCAACGGATCTGCGACATTTAGATCCGTATGTACTTTGCAAATATCAATGTCTCCATCTTGAACATTTTCACGGATGGAGTTGAAACGACGTTTGATGTGCCTGGTCTTCTTGTGAAACATGGGCTCCTTGGCAAGGGCAATAGCTCCAGTGTTGTCATAGAAGAGTTTGATCAGCCCCGACGCATTGGGTATGACTCCTAGGTCGGTGATGAACTCCTTCACCCAAATTGCTTCATGCGCTGCCTCCGAGGCTGCCATGTATTCCGCTTCACATGTAGATCCCACCACGACGCTCTGCTTGCAGCTGCACCTACGTACTGCTCCACCATTCAACATATACACGTATCTGGTTTGTGACTTAGAGTCATCCAGATCTGTGTCGAAGCTAGCGTCGACGTAACCCTTTACGACGAGCTCTTCGTCACCTCCATAAACGAGAAACATGTCCTTTGTCCTTTTCAGGTACTTCATGATATTCTTGACCGCTGTCCAGTGTTCCTTGCCGGGATTACTTTGGTACCTTGCTACCAAACTTACGGCAAGGTTTACATCAGGTCTGGTACACATCATGGCATACATAATAGATCCTATGGCTAAAGCATAGGGGATGACACTCATCTCTTCTTTATATTTTGCCGTGGTCGGGAACTGAGCCGAGCTCAATCTCACACCTTGCAACATAGGCAAGAACCCCTTCTTGGACTGATCCATTTTGAACTTCTTCAAAATCTTATCAAGGTATGTGCTTTGTGAAAGACCTATGAGGCGTCTTGATCTATCTCTATAGATCTTGATGCCTAATATATAAGCAGCTTCTCCAAGGTCCTTCATTGAAAAACACTTATTCAAGTAGGCCTTAATGCTGTCCAGAAGTTATATATCATTTCCCATTAGGAGTATGTCATCTACATATAATATGAGAAATGCTACAGAGCTCCCACTCACTTTCTTGTAAACGCAGGCTTCTCCATAAGTCTGCATAAACCCAAACGCTTTGATCATCTCATCAAAGCGAATGTTCCAACTCCGAGATGCTTGCACCAGTCCATAAATGGAT
Source organism: Triticum dicoccoides (assembly GCF_002162155.2). Lineage (NCBI taxonomy): Eukaryota > Viridiplantae > Streptophyta > Magnoliopsida > Poales > Poaceae > Triticum > Triticum dicoccoides. Next base: position 183,140,675 of record NC_041385.1, on the reverse strand, counting down.
CGCTGGATCTTGCATACTTTGTTAGCGTTCTTAGGATCGACAAAACCTTCCGGCTGCATCATATACAGCTCTTCCTTAAGATGTCCGTTAAGGAATGCCGTTTTGACGTCCATCTGCCATATCTCATAATCATAGTATGCGGCAATTGCTAACATGATTCGGACGGACTTCAGCTTCGTTACGGGAGAGAATGTCTCGTCGTAGTCAATCCCTTGAACTTGTCGATAAACCTTAGCGACAAGTCGAGCTTTATAGATGGTAACATTTCCATCCGCGTCCGTCTTCTTCTTAAAAACTCCATTTGTTTTCTATCGCTCGCCGATCATCGGGCAAGTCTGTCAAAGTCCATACTTTGTTTTCATACATGGATTCTATCTCAGATTTCATGGCTTCAAGCCATTAGTTGGAATCAGTGCCCGCCATCGCTTCTTCATAGTTCGAAGGTTCATCGTTGTCTAACAACATGATTTCCAGGACAGGGTTGCCGTACCACTCTGGTGCGGAACGTGTCCTTGTGGACCTACGAAGTTCAGTAGCAACTTGATCCGAAGTACCTTGATCATCATCATTATTTTCCTCTTCAGTTGGTGTAGGCATCACAGGAACATTTTCCTGCGCTGCACCACTTTCCCGTTCGAGAGCTAGTACTTCATCGAGTTCTACTTTCCTCCCACTTACTTCTTTCGAGAGAAACTCTTTTTCCAGAAAGCATCTGTTCTTGGCAACAAAGATCTTGCCCTCGGATCTTAAGTAGAAGGTATACCCAACGGTTTCCTTAGGGTATCCTATGAAGACGCATTTTTCCGACTTGGGTTCGAGCTTTTCAGGTTGAAGTTTCTTGACATAAGCATCGCATCCCCAAACTTTTAGAAACGACAGCTTAGGTTTCTTCCCAAACCATAATTCATACGGTGTCGTCTCAACGGATTTAGACGGTGCCCTATTTAAAGTGAATGTAGCTGTCTCTAGAGCGTATCCCCAAAATGATAGCGGTAAATCGGTAAGAGACATCATAGACCGCACCATATCCAATAGAGTGCGATTACGACGTTCGGACACACCGTTACGCTGAGGTGTTCCAGGCGGCGTGAGTTGTGAAACGATTCCACATTTCCTTAAGTGTGTCCAAATTCGTGACTTAAGTATTCTCCTCCACGATCTGATTGTAGGAACTTTATCTTTCGGTCACGTTGGTTCTCTACCTCATTCTGAAATTCCTTGAACTTTTCAAAGGTTTCAGACTTGTGTTTCATTAAGTAGACATATCCATATCTACTCAAGTCATCAGTGAGAGTGAGAACATAACGATATCTTCCGCGAGCCTCAACGCTCATTGGACCGCACACATCGGTATGTATGATTTCCAACAAGTTGGTTGCTCGCTCCATTGTTCCGGAGAGCGGAGTCTTGGTCATTTTGCCCATGAGGCATGGTTCGCATGTGTCAAATGATTCATAATCGAGAGACTCTAAAAGTCCATCAGCATGGAGCTTCTTCATGCGCTTGACACCAATGTGACCAAGGCGGCAGTGCCACAAGTATGTGGGACTATCGTTATCAACTTTACATCTTTTGGTATTCACACTATGAACATGTGTAATAGTACGCTCGAGATTCATTAAGAATAAACCATTGACCATCGGAGCATGACCATAAAACATATCTCTCATATAAATAGAACAACCATTATTCTCGGATTTAAATGAGTAGCCATCTCGTATTAAACGAGATCCTGATACAATGTTCATGCTCAAACTTGGCACTAAATAACAATTATTAAGGTTCAAAACTAATCCCGTAGGTAAATGTAGAGGCAGCGTGCCGACGGCGATCACATCGACTCTGGAACCATTCCCGACGCGCATCGTCACCTCGTCCTTCGCCAGTCTCCGTTTATTCCGCAGCTCCTGCTTTGGTGTTGCCGGCCTTCTTATCCGCTAAGTATTTGGGGCAGTTCCGCTTCCAGTGACCCTTCCCCTTGCAATAAAAGCACTCAGTCTCAGGCTTGGGTCCATTCTTTGACTTCTTCCCGGTAACTGGCTTACCGGGCGCGGCAACATCCTTGCCGTCCTTCTTGAAGTTCTTCTTGCCCTTGCCCTTCTTGAACTTAGTGGTCTTATTGGCCATCAACACTTGATGTTCTTTCTTGATTTCAACCTCCGTGGACTTCAGCATCGAAAATACTTCAGGAATGGTCTTCACCATCCCCTGCATATTGTAGTTCATCACAAAGCTCTTGTAGCTTGGTGGGAGCGACTGAAGGATTCTGTCAATGACCGCCTCATCTGGGAGGTTAATGTTCAGCTGGGTCATACGGTTGTGCAACCCAGACATTTTGAGTATGTGCTCACTGACAGAACTGTTTTCCTCCATCTTACAACTATAGAACTTGTCGAAGACATCATATCTCTCGACCCGGGCATGAGCTTGGAAAACTAGTTTCAGCTCCTCGAACATCTCATATGCTCCGTGTTGCTCAAAACGCTTTTGGAGCCCCGGTTCTAAGCTGTAAAGCATGCCACACTGAACGAGGGAGTAATCATCAGCGCGAGACTGCCAAGCGTTCATAACGTCTTGGTTCTCTGGGACGGGAGCATCACCTAGCGGTCCTTCTAGGACATATTGTTTCCTGGCAGCTACGAGGATGATCCTCAGGTTCCGGACCCAGTCCGTATAGTTGCTGCCATCATCTTTCAGCTTGGTTTTCTCTAGGAACGCGTTGAAGTTCATGTTGACATGAGCGTTGGCCATTTGATCTACAAGACATATTTGCAAAGGTTTTAGAGTAAGTTCATGATAATTAAGTTCATCTAATCAAATTATTCAATGAACTCCCACTCAGATTAGACATCCCTCTAGTCATCTAAGTGTTACACGATCCGAGTCGACTAGGCCGTGTCCGATCATCACGTGAGACGGACTAGTCATCATCGGTGAACATCTTCATGTTGATCGTATCTTCCATACGACTCGTGTTCGACCTTTCGGTCTCCGTGTTCCGAGGCCATGTCTGTACATGCTAGGCTCGTCAAGTTAACCCTAAGTGTTTTGCATGTGTAAAACTGTCTTACACCCGTTGTATGTGAACGTAAGGATCTATCACACCCGATCATCACGTGGTGCTTCGAAACGACGAACTTTAGCAACGGTGCACAGTTAGGGGAGAACACTTCTTGAAATTGTTGTAAGGGATCATCTTATTTACTACCGTCATTCTAAGTAAACAAGATGCATAAACATAATAAACATCACATGCAATTATATAGTAGTGACATGATATGGCCAATATCATATAGCTCCATTGATCTCCATCTTCGGGGCTTCATGATCATCTTGTCACCGGCATGACACCATGATCTCCATCATCATGATCTCCATCATCGTGTCTTCATGAAGTTGTCACGCCAACGATTACTTCTACTTCTATGGCTAACATGTTTAGCAATAAAGTAAAGTAATTTACATGGCGTTCTTCAATGACACGCAGGTCATACAAAAAAATAAAGACAACTCCTATGGATCCTGCCGGTTGTCATACTCATCGACATGCAAGTCGTGAGTCCTATTACAAGAACATGATCTCATACATCACAATATATCAATCATCATTCATCACAACTTCTGGCCATATCACATCACATGAACAATCGCTGCAAAAACAAGTTAGACGTCCTCTAATTGTTGTTGCATCTTTTACGTGGCTGCAATTGGGTTCTAGCAAGAACGTTTTCTTACCTACGAATAACCACAATGTGATTTTGTCAACTTCTATTTACCCTTCATAAGGACCCTTTTGATCGAATCCGCTCCAACTAAAGTGGGAGAGACAGACACCCGCCAGCCACCTTATGCAACTAGTGCATGTCAGTCGGTGGAATTGGTCTCACGTAAGCGTACGTGTAAGGTTGGTCCGGGCCGCTTCATCCCACAATACCGCTGAAGCAAGAAAAGACTAGTAGTGCCAAGCAAGTTGACAAGATCCACGCCCATAACAAAATTGTGTTCTACTCGTGCATTAGAGAACTACGCATAGACCAAGCTCTGATACCACTGTTGGGGAACGTTGCAGAAAATTAAATTTTTTCCTACGGTTTCACCAAGATCCATCTATGAGTTCATCTAAGCAACGAGTCGAGGGAGTGAGTTTGCATCTACATACCACTTGTAAATCGCGTGCGGAAGTGTTCAAGGGGATGGTGATGATGGAGTCGTACTCGCCGTGATTCAGATCACCGATGACCAAGTGCTGAACGGACAGCACCTCCGCGTTCAACACACGTACGGGACGGGAGACGTCTCCTCCTTCTTGATCCAGCAAGGGGGAAGGAGAGGTTGATGATGATCCAGCAGCACGACGACGTGGTGGTGGATGCAGCAGAACTCCGGCAGGGCTTCGCCAAGCTGCTGCGGGAGGAGGACGAGGTGTAGCAGGGGGAGGGAGGCGCCAATGCACAGGGTGCGGCTGCCCTCCCCCTTTCCCTACTTTATATAGGCCCCCAAGGGGGGGCGCCGGCCCTGGGAGATCTAATCTCCCAAGGGGGCGGCGGCCAGGGGGGGGGGGAACTTGCCCCCCAAGGCATGTGGTGCGCCCCCCACCCTAGGGTTTCAACCCTAGGCGCAGGGGGTGGGCCTAGAGGGGCGCACCAGCCCACTATGGGCTGGTTCCCCTCCCACTTCAGCCCATGGGGACCTTCGGGATGGGTGGCCCCACCCGGTGGACCCCTGGGACCCTTCTGGTGGTCCCGGTACATTACCGGGTGACCCCGAAACTTTCCCGATGGCCGAAATACCACTTCCTATATATAATTCTTTACCTCCGGACCATTCCGAAACTCCTCGTGACATCTGGGATCCCATCCGAGACTCCGAACAACATTCGGTATGCTACATACTCATATTCATACAACCCTAGCGTCACCGAACCTTAAGTGTGTAGACCCTACGGGTTCGGGAGACATGCAGACATGACCGAGACGACTCTCGGTCAATAACCAACAGCGGGATCTGGATACCCATGTTGGCTCCCACATGTTCCATGATGATTTCATCGGTTGAACCACGATGTCGAGGATTAAACAACCCCGTATACAATTCCCTTTGTCAATCGGTACGTTACTTGCCCGAGACTCGATCGTTGGTATCCCAATACCTTGTTCAGTCTTGTTACCGGCAAGTCACTTTACTCGTACCGTAATGCATGATCCCGTGACCAACCACTTGGTCACTTTGAGCTCATTATGATGATGCATTACCGAGTGGGCCCAGAGATACCTCTCCGTCATACGGAGTGACAAATCCCAGTCTCGATCCGTGTCAACCCAACAGACACTTTCAGAGATACATGTAGTGCACCTTTATAGTCACCCAGTTACGTTGTGACGTTTGATACACCCAAAGCACTCCTACGGTATCCGGGAGTTACACGATCTCATGGTCTAAGGAAGAGATACTTGACATTGGAAAAGCTCTAGCAAACGAACTACACGATCTTGTGCTATGCTTAGGATTGGGTCTTGTCCATCACATCATTCTCCTAATGATGTGATCCCGTTATCAACGACATCCAATGTCCATAGCCAGGAAACCATGACTATCTGTTGATCACAACGAGCTAGTTAACTAGAGGCTCACTAGGGACATATTGTGGTCTATGTATTCACACGTGTATTACGATTTCCGGATAATACAGTTATAGCATGAATAAAAGACAATTATCATGAACAAGGAAATATAATAATACTTTTATTATTGCCTCTAGGGCATATTTCCAACAGAGGTGGCAGGACGTCAGTACGCGACGAAGGCGTCGGTGCCCGCATACTCCGACTTGACGGCCTTGCCGCCCGCCCTCTTCCTCTTCCGCAGCCTCCCAACGCCAGCCACCCAAGGAGACGACCCCGAAAAGTTCAAGGAGCCGGCAACACAGATGATGGGGTCACCGGTGCCGCTCGGAGCGGCGCCCGACACCTAGTCGGACCCGTCATCCTGCCGCCCGCTGCCCTCGTCGTCGCTGCCGTTGTCTTCCTCGCCACTCTCGCTTGAGGAGGAATCTTCATCGTCGGAGGAGCTCTCCATGCTGCACCTCACGCGAGTCCCGAAGTGCCCGAAGTGCACCATCCGTCAAGCTGTGGAGGCAAGCGAAGGTCTTCCACCCTCGGTGGAGATACATGGCGTGAGGGGCGGGGAACTCGACGTCGGCCCATGTGCCGCTGTTCCCACAACCCCTCATATGCAGCCGCAACGCCTGCGGCGGATCCAGCTCCATCTTCCGCGCGAATGGAGTCGGGAGGCGAAGGCGACGACACGGGGGCTGGCGCAGCCTGACGAAGAACTCGCAGGGATTGTCCCCAACGTGGCCCTACATCGGAGGAGGGGTTGCCGGCGGGGGCGGGGCTGATCTGCCGCCCCGTCCTCCTCTCCCTCGAGCACCACGACAGCCTCGACCTCGCCCCCTCCCCCTTCCTCTAGCGGCCGGCTCCGCCACTATGAGCTCTTGGGGAGGAGCGATGCGCTGTCTGGTCGAAACCCTCGCCGCCACCGATGAAGCGTCGCCATGCCCCCTCACCATGGCAGAAGAGAAGAAGGAAGCAGGAATGGAGAGAGGCAGATGGCAAAGGGTTGAGAGGCACCACTCCTCCCGCTCCCCTCTTTATAACGGGGCGAGGGCGAGGCTCGGCCGCCCCCTCTCGGCCAATCCGGCTTGTTGAAGTGACAGCAAGCGGGGCCGTCGGCCGCCCTCCCCGCTCCATTGAAGGCGCGTGGGGATCGACCCGCGTGCGCGACTTCCCACGTCCCACGCGCCTGTCATTCGCTCTGTGTTATGCATGTAGTGAATGTGGCTCAAGGGGCGGGCGCAGTGGGACGCTCGTGGAATGACGGTTTCCCAAGCGAGAGCAGTAAATGGGAGGCGGCCCTGCGGTCTCGAAGAGACACGCAAGCCGCCTCTTTACTGTTCACCACAAGGTGATGCCAGCATGCTTCCGTCATGCACGCGCGCACGACCCCCACGCCGCGCGTTCAACGCGGGTCGTGGGGAAGCGCAGTGGACGGAACAGTGGACGTGGTAAAAATCTGCCCCAAATGCCCGCACACCGTTCTGGGCCTGGCCCAACAACGTGCTGCGCTTATGAATGGCCCAGGCCCGGGGGCTCCTGTCGGTGTACAAAAGTAGGGGCTCTCCTATTGACCCCTTTACTTGTGCACGGGCAGTCAGAGCCACCCGCCACGGACACACGTAACAGGGCAGGAAAGGGAAGCCGGAGAGAAGCTGGAGGCACAAGACAAACAAAGCAACGACGAGGACCAAGGCCACAAAGATCAGATGGACGGAGCAGGTTTCCCCGGCAAGGACCTTTGCTGGGGCAGCCTTAGCGGCCCCGGCAAGACCCTTGCCGGGGGAGCTCGCCCTCACCAGCTGAGCGAGCCACCCTTGAGCCCACCAATGCTAGACAAACGCGTCAGGATAGGGCTCGGGAGGCACCTCTGTGGTGGCATTTAGATCTTTGTGAATACATAAAATGCTCAAGATCAAATGAGGATAGGAAGGCAACTATCCTCACCGAACAAACCCACAAGACCCCCGGCAAGATCCTTGCCGGGGACGCCAGCGCACCATGGCAAGACCCTTGCCGGGCCACCCGACGAGACCCTCGCCAAGCGCACCGGTAGGGCCACTGCCAGGACCGCGCCAGCTAAGTCTTCGTCGCCGTTCCCATGCAGCTGCCAACCCAACCAGCTGGGCAGGCACCTGCGTGGCAACATGCAGCCCTTCGTGGAGGCTCCACCACCGCGCCACCTCAGCTACCTGCCTGCCTACATGGCACCGCATGCATCGCTGGCTAGGGTGTGTGTCGAAGCAAGGAGGAGAGGCGACGGACGGGACGGGCCTCGCCCCCGTCCCCGATAAAGCGAAGGAACACCTAAGCCTCGCGTATTAAATGTGCTTTGTCCTGTAATACCAGCAATAAGCTCGCAGCGCTGTAGCACTTTCCACCTCCTGTGTGTCACTGTGGCAACCCCTTTTGCCTATAAAAGGAGGCCCAAGGCGCACGGGAGAAGGATTCGGCTCTTTTGAACCTGGCAGCACCTAGAGCTAGTTCAAGAGCTCAAGAACACTAAATACATCCACCAAAGCAGGATCGTAGGGTTTTACGCATCTTTGCGGCCCGAACCTGGGTAAAATCCCCCTTGTGATGTCTACTAGTCCGGCTCTTCTCACGATCCCCGCGCCCCGCAACCGTAGAAGGGATTCCAGTGATCCCATATGTGTCATTTCCCACCGACAGCATCATCTCGTAACTAACTCATTAGTCACATTGCTTGCAAGGCTTATAGTGATGTGCATTACCGAGAGGGCCCAGAGATACCTCTCCGATACACGGAGTGACAAATCCTAATCTTGATCTATGCCAACCCAACAAACACCTTCGTAGACACCTGTAGAGCATATTTATAATCACCCAGTTGCGTTGTGTCGTTTGATAGCACACAAGGTGTTCCTCCGGTATTCAGGAGTTTCATAATCTCATAGTCAGAGGAATATGTATAAGTCATGAAGAAAGCAATAGCAATAAAACTTAACGATCATTATGCTAAGCTAACGAATGGGTCTTGTCCATCACATCATTCTCTTAATGATGTGATCTCGTTCATCAAATGACAACACATGTCCATGGTCAGGAAACTTAACCATCTTTGATGAATGAGCTAGTCAAGTAGAGGCATACTAGGGACACTCTGTTTTGTCTTTGTATTCACACATGTACTAAGTTTCCGGTTAATACAATTCTAGCATGAATAATATATGTTTATCATGATATAATGAAATATAAATAACAACTTTATTATTGCCTCTAGGGCATATTTCCTTCACAATGAACACCAGGAATTATAAAAATTATGTCAGATTCATAGACCACCTAGCGACAACTACAAGCACTAAAGGAAGCAAAAGGCGATCCATAGACCACCTAGTGACGACTACAAGCACTGAAGCAAGCAAAAGGCATGTCACAGTCATCACCTCTCCCTTGCCAGAACTAGATAAAGCTTGTTGTAGTAGATAGCCGGGAAGTTGTCGTGCTAAAGACTCATAGGACCAGCGCACTAGAACAACAACCACCACCGAGGAAGACTAGCATAGATCGGAAGGATCCAACCTAAAGATACATGAACGTAAACGAACGACGACTAGATCTGAGCATATTCAACAAAGATAGATCCGATGGAGACACACCTTCACATGCCCACTGACTGAGATATAATTTGGTCTTAATCAGCTGATGTCAGGCTGACATGAGCCGGTGAACTGGTGGCTCATGCACGGGTGATTTTTCTCGTTCGACAACTTTCATTTGTATGGGTCGGCTGATTGTGCACGGTTCAAATACTCGCACGTATCAATAGGAACATAGTTATTATTATGAATCCTAAGAAAAATTCATTATTACAAGTGACCCTTCCATAAAAAAAACTATGAGTGACCCGTCCATTTTCTTTTTCAGTTTATAATTTATAAACACTATTTAATCGCATATGTGTGACTTATAAAAAAAGAAAAAGAAAAAAATAGGTCTACACTAATTGCGTCAATGTTGTGATGGTTGAATTTTCACACGCGTGGAAAAACGGACATGCAACTAGCCTGCCTCTGCCGCCGGTTGCAGTTATATTGTGACCCATGAAGTTGCAATCAAGAAATAACGCTTGCAGTTGCATGGTTAGTGACGGACATGTAACTGGCCCAACGACTCCTCACCCGACCCTAGTTGCAGTCATTTTTGTGCATGTGCAGTTGTAGTTGGGTTATAATACTTGCAATTGCATGTCTAGTGATGGACATGCAAATGACCTGACAAACCTTCTCCCAAACCTAGTTGCAGTCGTTGTATGCACATGCAGTTGTAGTCGGGTAATAACGCTTGGAGTTGCATGACTAGTGGTGGACATGCAACTCACCCGACAACACCTCACCGTCCCAGCATAGTCGCTTTTGTGCACATGCAGTTGCAGTTGGGCTGCAACGCTTGTAGTTGCATGTCTGGTGATGGACATGCAACTGACCCTACAACCCCCTCTCAGAACCCAGTTGCAGTCCCCAGGATTATATATATAGGACAACACTATTCTAATCCTAGGATTAGAATAACTATTTGGATCACGGCGCGCTCCTATATAGGGTGCAACAAGGTGTTCCCGAACTCCTGAACCCGTGCAAAGAAAATCCATCCCCATGAAGCTCGCCACCAACCCCGATTCCCCACCACACCCCGATCCAGCGTGCCTCCACCCACCGCCGCCTGCCACCGACGCGCCGCCCACCCCAAGCCAACGGTGCCACGCCTCCACCCACTACCATCGGCCCTCACCTCCACCCACCACCGCCGGCTGATACGTCTCCAACGTATCTACTTTTCCAAACACTTTTGCCCTTGTTTTCGACTCTAACTTGCATGATTTGAATGAAACTAACCCGAACTGACGTTGTTTTCAGCAGAACTGCCATGATATTGTTTTATGTGTAGAAGAGAAAAGTTCTCAGAATGTCCTAGAAATCCATGGAGGCACTTTTTGGAATTAATAAGAATTTTTGGCGAAAGAATCAACACCAGGGGGGCCACAAGCTGTCCATGAGACAGGGCCCCCCCTAGGGCGTGCCCTCCTATCTCGTGGGCCCCCTGGACCTCCACCGACCTCAACTCCAACTCCATATATTCACGTTCGGGGAGAAAAAAATCGGAGAGAAAGTTTCATCGCGTTTTACAACACGGAGCCACCACCAAGCCCTAATCTCTCTCGGGAGGGCTGATCTGGAGTTCGTTCGGGCCTCCGGAGAGGGGGATTCGTCGTCGTCGTCATCATCAACCATCCTCCATCACCAATTTCATGATGCTCACCGCTGTACGTGAGTAATTCCATCGTAGGCTTGCTGGATGGTGATGGGTTGGATGAGATTTACCATGTAATCAAGTTAGTTTTGTTAGGGTTTGATCCCTAATATCCACTATGTTCTGAGATTGATGTTGCTATGACTTTGCTATGCTTAATGCTTGTCACTAGGGCCCGAATGCCATGATTTCAGATCTGAACCTATTATGTTTTCATGAATATATGTGAGTTCTTGATCCTATCTTGCAAGTCTATAGTCACCTACTATGTGTTATGATCCGACAACCCCGAAGTGACAATAATCGGGATACTTCTCGGTGATGACCGTAGTTTGAGGAGTTCATGTATTCACTATGTGCTAATGCTTTGTTCTAGTTCTCTATTAAAAGGAGGCCTTAATATCCCTTAGTTTCCGCTAGGAACCCGCTTCCACGGGAGGGTAGGACAAAAGATGTCTTGCAAGTTCTTTTCCATAAGCACGTATGACTATTTATGGAATACATGCCTGCATTACATTGATGAACTGGAGCTAGTTCTATGTCACCCTATGTTATAGCTATTACATGAGGAATCGCATCAGGCATAATTATCCATCACTGATCCATTGCCTACGAGCTTTTCATATATTGTTCTTCGCTTATTTACTTTTCCGTTGCTACTGTTACAACTACTACAAAACCCAAAAACATTTATCTTCACTTTTGCTACCGTTACCTTTATTATCATACCACTTTTGCTACTAAATACTTTGCTGCAGATACTAAGTTATCCAGGTGTGGTTGAATTAACAACTCAACTGCTAATACTCAAGAATATTCTTTGGCTCCCCTTGTGTCGAATCAATAAATTTGGGTTGAATACTTTACCCTCGAAAGCTGTTGCGATCCCCTACACTTATGGGTTACCAAGACTAATTTCTGGCGCCGTTGCCGGGGAGCATAGCTCTATTCTCTGAGTCACTTGGGATTTATATCTGTTGATCACTATGAAGAACTTGAAAGACGCTAAAACCAAGATTTTGCCCTCAACTACGAGGGGAGGTAAGGAACTTCCTTCTAGCTCTGCACTAGATTCTCCTTCCGTTATTAGTAAGCTTGCGACACCTAAACCTGCTACTGCTATGAATTCTAATATGTCGCATGTTATTGATGATGCCACTTCTTCTATGCATGATGAAACTACTTCTGTGCATGATACTACTTTGCCATTAGGTGAATTTCTTGATGAACAACTTGCTAGAGTTAGGCGGAATGAAAATACTGAAGATCCTATTACTGATGATAGTGATGATGAAGGTTCTCCCAATGATTATGTATTGCCTGTTGTTCCTAAGGGTTATGTTATGAATGGAGAAGCTGCTAGGGAAATCTTTGCTTGCAATGATAGATATGATCTTAAGAAATTATTAGCTAAATGGAAGCAGCAGTCCCTTAATGCTAGAATGAAACCCGATCCTGCTTTTGCTACTTCACCTATCTGTGTTACTGATAAGGATTATGAATTCTCTGTTGATCCTGAGATTATTACTTTAGTTGAATCTGATCCTTTTTATGGCCTTGAATCTAAAACTGTTGTGGCACATCTTACCAAGTTGAATGATATAGCTACCGTGTTTACTAATGATGAGAAGTCTCGCTATTTTTATATCCTTAAGATATTTCCGTTCTCATTAAAGGGTGATGCTAAGACTTGGTATAATTCTCTTGCTCCTAGTTGTGTGCGTAGTCCCCAGGATATGATTTATTACTTCTCTGCTAAATATTTCCCTGCTCATAAGAAACAAGCTGCCTTGTGGGAAATATATAATTTTGTACAAATCAAAGAAGAGAGTCTCCCACAAGCTTGGGGGAGGCTTCTCCGGTTACTTAATGCTTTGCCTGATCATCCTCTTAATAAAAATGAATTACTTGATATCTTTTATAATGGACTAACCGATGCTTCCAAGGACTACTTGGATAGTTGTGCTGGTTGTGTTTTCAGGGAAAGAACAGTCGACGAAGCTGAAATATTACTGAATAATATGTTGACTAATGAAAATAATTGGACTCTCCCCGAGCCATTTCCTGAAGTAAGTCCTGAACCAATTGAGCCAACTCCTGAGCCTATTCCTAAACCCACTCTGAAGAAGAGAGGTGTTTTATTTCTCAGTCCTGAAGATATGCAAGAGGCAAAGAAATCAATGAAAGAAAAAGGTATTAAAGCTGAAGATGTTAAGAATTTACCTCCTATTGAAGAAATACATGGTCTTAATATACCGCCTGAAGAACCACATTGTCTTGATAACCCAACACAGGTAGTAAAGGTAAATTCTCTCTAAAGATATGATAAAGTTGAAATTCCCTCTACTAAATTTCATAGCCCATGCTTAGATGAATTTGATGACTTTATGGCTAGACAAGAAAGTTTTAATGCTTATGTTGGTAGAGAGTTAAAGAATAATGCCTTCGAGATAGGACGCGTAAGCGATAATCTGGCTAGAGTTAAAGATGAACTTCACCTCGTTAGCAAATATGCTTCTATGGTTGCTACTCAAGCTGAGCAAGTACTTAAAGCTCAAAATGATTTGCTTGATGAATTAAATAATAAAAATGACTTTGCTGTTAGAGTGGCTACTAGAACTGGTAGAATGACTCAGGAACCTTTGTATCCTGAAGGCCACCCTAAGAGAATCGAGCAAGATTCTCAGAGAAATAATTTAGAGGCACCTAGTTCTTCTAAAAAGAAGAAGAAGAAAAACGATAGGACTTTGCATGCCTCTAGTGAACCTACTGTAGACACACCTAAGAATCCCAATGATATTTCTATTTCTGATGCTGAAACTCAATCAGGTGATGAACATGAACCTAGTGATAATGTTAATGACAATGTTCATGTTGATGCTCAACCTAGCAAAAACAATGATGTAGAGATTGAACCTGCTGTTGATCTTGATAACCCACAATCAAAGAATCAACGTGATGATAAGAGAGATTTTGTTGCTAGGAAGCACGGTAAAGAAAGAGAACCATGGGTTCAGAAACCCATGCCCTTTCCTCCTAAACCATCCAAGACAAAGGATGATGAGGATTTTGAGCGCTTTGCTGAAATGATTAGACCTATTTTCTTATGTATGCGCTTAACTGATATGCTGAAAGTAAATCCTTACGCTAAGTATATGAAGGATATCATCACAAATAAAAGAAAGATACCAGAAGCTGAAATTTCCACCATGCTTGCTAATTACACTTTTAAGGGTGGAATACCAAAGAAACTTGGAGATCCGGGTGTACCAACTATACCATGCTCCATTAAAAGAAATTATGTTAGAACTGCTTTATGTGATCTTGGAGCCGGTGTTAGTGTTATGCCTCTCTCTTTATATCGTAGACTTGAATTGAATAGGTTTACACCTACTAAAATATATTTGCAAATGGCTGATAAATCAACTGCTATACCTGCCAGTATTTGTGAGGATATGCCTGTTGTGGTTGCAAATGTCACTATCTTAATGGACTTTGTTATTCTTGATATTCCCGAGGATGATAGTATGTCTATTATCCTTGGTAGACCTTTTCTTAATACTGCAGGGGCTGTTATTGATTGCAACAAAGGCAATGTCACTTTTCATGTTAATGGTAATGAGCATACGGTACACTTTCCGAGGAAACAATCTCAAGTTCATAGTATCAATTCTATTGGACAAGTTCCAACTATTATTATTGGAGGTTTTGAATTTCCTCTCCCTACTGTCAAGAAAAAGTATAATATTCTTATTGTTGGGTATTTTCATATCCCCGTTGAGGTAACTTAGTGTTATTCGAAATTTCTCCAGTTCCGTGTTATTCAGAATGAGTTTGTTAACAAGACTTGATCAACCTTGTTAGTGGATTCATTTTGATGATCACGAGATGGATGAAACTAGAAGGCACAACCTTCTGTACCCTCTTTTTAATTTCTGTTATTTAGAATAATTAAAGAAAAAATAGTATTATCCGTCTATTTTCCGAATTATCCGTGCATTAAAAAATAGTCCGAAAATAAAAGTGCTCCAAATGCCCTACAAATTTAGTATGATTTTTTTTGGAATATTTGAGGATTTTAGGCACTGAAAACACTGCAGGAGGGGCAAGCACCAGGCCACAAGAGTGGAGGGCGCGCCCCCTGTCTCGTGGGCCCCTGGTGGCCCCCCTCCACTTATGCCAGCACCCACACACTTCATCTTCTACCCAAAAAAATCCCCATCCAGCTCAAGCACGAGTTCTAGCTCGTTTTGCTGCGATTTTCGATCTCTTAGCTCAAAGCTCCATTCACAAAACTGCTTTGGGAGATTGTTGCTTGGTATGTGACTCCTCCATTGGTCCAATTGGTTTTTGTTCTAGTGCTTTATTCATTGCAAATTTTTGCTGCATAGGTGACCATGTTCTTGAGCTTGCATGTTAAATTTTTGAGGTCCCAACCAATTCTAATGCATGATATAGGCTCTAGGCACTTGTAGGAGTAGTTGCTATCAATCTTGTTTAGTTTTATTTACTTTTATTTTGAAGTTACTAAAATTTCAGAAAATGTTGAGGAAACTTTTTAGGGGCTCTTCTAGCCAAAGCTCTGAGGAAAAACAAGCCAAAGAGAAGGAAAAGGCCAAGTATAATCTTCCTTGCTTAGCGGAAGTACGGTCGTGTGAATGGCCATGCGAGGATTTCTTGAAAGAAGCTGGAATTCATGAAGACTTTTATGCCTTAATTGAGACTGCAGGCCTCACCGGTTTCATCAACGACCGAATCGATCAGTATCTCTTACTTACCAATACTTTCGTGCAAAACTTTTATTATTATCCTAAGAAGTCACCGCCTGCAGTATCATTTCATTTATATGATGAATTCAAAGAAATATCTTTATGTCATTTTTGCGCGGTATGTAGGATACCTTATGAGGGAGAATTAGATGAACCCCATCGTGAAGATGTGGGTGGCTTTGTTAATACTATTGCTGTAGAGGAGCCAAAGAAGGGCTCCCAGGCGAAGGTCTCTAGCATACACTTTCCTGTGTTATGTTATTTTGCTATATTTGCTAGTAGATGCTTGATTGGTCGTGGAAATAGTGGAAACTTGAGCATTCCTGATATTATTATTCTTCAACATGCTTTGCTTGGGGACAATACTTTTAGTATGGGTGCCATTGTTGCTAAACGGCTAGCCCTGAATCATACAAAAGGCCCCATATTTGGAGGTATTTATGCTGCACGTCTTGCTAAACATTTTCAGATACCCATTAGGCACCATGAGGAGGAGGAGATAAAACTGCCTCCTCACATCTTAGATTACAAGAGCATGGTAGCACACAAGTTTATTGTTGACAATGAAGAAAAGATGCTCTTGTATAAACTAAGATTTAATAAGAAACACTTTGAGATTATTATTTTGCCTGCGCCTCTGTTGTTTGATTTGCTTGCAGAAAATTTTCTTGTCACACCGGAAGCGGTGAACAATCATCGAGCTGAAGCTTTTACTCTAGAGCCTGAACCTGAACTGGACCCTTATCGTGCATCATCTGTCCAGTGGGATCCGGAGATGACCAGCCAGTGGTATCCTGATTACACCTCCCATTACACTGGGGAGAGTAGCGGCGGTCCTTGGTACTAGACCAACTTAGGCCAAAAGCCTAAGCTTGGGGGAGTACGTATTTCTCACCGACTTTACATTCATGTTCACACACTAGTCGTCGGTGCTCATACTCTTTCATTGTATTATCCATGCTAGTTTAAATTTCTTTTTCTAGTTTTCTTCTTGTCTGTTTATTAAAACTTAAGAAAAACCAAAAAAATTAGTTAGTTTAATTTCCATGCTTGTAGTAGAAATTAAAATGAAAACCCAAAAAGGTTTCTAGTTCTTCTTCTTATTTGTTGGGAGCTTTCCCGTGTAAATAGTTTTATTTTCTTTTCTTTCCATTGGGGGTCGAGAAGACCATATTGAAAATGCTTAGTGGCTCTCTTATGCATGATTGTTTATTTAACTTAGAGCCCATATTACTTGTCTTCTCTCTTGAGTTGAATGCTTGCAGATTCCAGCTTAGTCCAATGCACGTGCACTCTTATTATTATACACATCATTCGGTCGTGCAAGTGAAAGGCAATAATGATGATATATGATGGACTTATTGGGATGAGAAAAGCTGGTATGAACTCGACCTCTCTTGTTTTTGTAAATATGATGATTCATCGTTCCTGAGTCAGCTATTATGAAGTAAACATATTCGCAATGACATCTAGAGATTATAGTTGCTTGTGCCATGCTTGATTAGCTATGAGTTATAATGGTTTACCTTGCGTGCCAACATGCTATTAGAATGATTATGATGTGGTATGATGGGATGGTATCCTCCTTTGAATGAATTGAGTGACTCAACTTGGCACATGTTCACGCATGTAGTTGAATCAAATCAACATAGCCTTCACGATATTTATGTTCATGGTGGATTATATCCTACTCGTGCTTGTACTCGGTGTAAATTAATTTTAATGCATGTTTACGACTGTTGTCGCTCTCTCAGTTGGTCGCTTCCCAGTCTTTTGCTAGCCTTCACTTGTACTAAGCGGGAATACTGCTTGTGCATCCAAACTCCTTAAACCCCAAAGTTGTTCCATATGAGTCCACTATACCTACCTATATGCGGTATTTACCTGTCGTTCCAAGTAAACTTGTATGTGCCAAACTCTAAACCTTCAAATGAAATTCTGTTTTGTATGCTCAAGCAGCTCATGTTTCAACTAGGGCTGCCTATATCTTCCATGCTAGGTGGGTTATTCTCAAAAGGAGTGGTCTTCGCTCCTCATTCACGAGAAGGGGCCGGTAACCGGGATGCCCAGTCCCATGATCCAAAAAAGATCGAAGCAAATCAAAATAATTAAACAAAACTCCCCCAGGGTTGTTGTATGTCGGAGGCACTCGTTGTTTCGAGCAAGCCATGGATTGATGCTCGTTGGTGGTTGGGGGAGTATAAACCTTTACCATTTTGTTTGGGAACTGCCTATAATGCATGTAGTATGGAAGAAATAGCCATCTCATAGTTGTTGCGTTGACAGCGAAAGTATGCCGCTCAAAATGTTATTCAATCTCTATTTTAAAATCGAGCTCTGGCACCTCTACAAATCCCTGCTTCCCTCTGCAAAGGGCCTATCTATTTACTTTTATGTTGAGTCATCACCCTTCTTACTAAAAGCACCCGCTGGAGAGCACACTATCATTTGCATTCATTACTATTGGTTTATATTGGGTATGACTTGACTGGATCTCTTTTACCGTGAATTACAATGTTTAGTCGGTCCTTGATCTTTAAAGGTGCTCTGCATTTATGTTTTGCGGTCTCAGAAAGGGCTAACGAGATACCATTTTGTTATATCATGTTATAATTATTTTGAGAAAGTATTGTCATCCGAGTTTTATTATTATGGCTCGCTAGCTGATTATGCTATTGATATGAGTAATTGTGAGACCTATGTGTTATTGTGAGTATGGTTAGTTCATAATATTTGCTGAAACTTGAATGCTGGCTTTTCATGTTTACAACAACAAGAGCAAATAGAGTTTGTAAAAGTTTTTCTTTATCACTTTCAGTTTATCAACTGAATTGCTTGAGGACAAGCAAATGTTTAAGCTTGGGGGAGTTGATACGTCTCCAACGTATCTACTTTTCCAAACACTTTTGCCCTTGTTTTGGACTCTAACTTGCATGATTTGAATGAAACTTACCCGGATTGACGCTGTTTTCAGCAGAACTGCCATGATGTTGTTTTATGTGTAGAAAACAAAAGTTCTCGGAATGTCCTGGAAATCCATGGAGGCACTTTTTGGAATTAATAAGAATTTTTGGCGAAAGAATCAACACCAGGGGCCCACAGGCTGTCCACGAGACAGGGGGCGCCCCCCTAGGGCGCGCCCTCCTATCTCGTGGGCCCCCTGGACCTCCACCGACCTCAACTCCAACTGCATATATTCACGTTCGGGGAGAAAAAAATCGGAGAGAAAGTTTCATCGCGTTTTACGACACGGAGCCGCCGCCAAGCCCTAATATCTCTCGGGAGGGCTGATCTGGAGTCCGTTCGGGGCTCCGGAGAGGGGGATTCTGTTGGAAATATGCCCTAGAGGCAATAATAAAAGTATTATTATATTTCATTGTTCATGATAATTGTCTTTTATTCATGCTATAACTGTATTATCCGGAAATCATAATACACATGTGAATACATAGACCACAATATGTCCCTAGTGAGCCTCTAGTTGACTAGCTCGTTGTGATCAACAGATAGTCATGGTTTCCTGGCTATGGACATTGGATGTCGTTGATAACGGGATCACATCATTAGGAGAATGATGTGATGGACAAGACCCAATCCTAAGCATAGCACAAAGATCGTGTAGTTCGTTTGCTAGAGCTTTGCCAATGTCAAGTATCTCTTCCTTCGACCATGAGATCGTGTAACTCCTAGATACCGTAGGAGTGCTTTGGGTGTATCAAACGTCACAACATAACTGGGTGACTATAAAGGTGCACTACAGGTATCTCCGAAAGTGTCTATTGGGTTGACACAGATCGAGACTGGGATTTGTCACTCCGTATGACGGAGAGGTATCTCTGGGCCCACTCGGTAATGCATCATCATAATGAGCTCAAGGTGACCAAGGTGTTGGCCACGGGATCATGCATTACGGTACGAGTAAAGTGACTTGCCGGTAACGAGACTGAACAAGGTATTGGGATACCGACGATCGAGTCTCGGGCAAGTAAGGTACCGATTGACAAAGGGAATTGCATACGGGGTTTGATCGAATCCTCGACATCGTGGTTCAACCGATGAAATCATCGAGGAGCATGTGGGAGCCAACATGGGTATCCAGATCCCGCTGTTGGTTATTGACGGGAGAGTGGTCTCGGTCATGTCTGCATGTCTCCCGAACCCGTAGGGTCTTCACACTTAAGGTTCGGTGACGCTAGGGTTATTAGGAAGACTAGTACTTGACTACCGAATGTTGTTCGGAGTCCCGGATGAGATCCCGGACATCACGAGGAGTTCCGGAATGGTCCGGAGGTGAAGTTTTATATATGGGAAGTTGTCATACGGACACCGGAAAGTTTCGGGGGTCTATCGGTAATGTACCGGGACCACCGGAGGGGTTCCGGGGGTCCACCGGGAGGGGCCACCCCTCCCGGAGGGTCACATGGGCCGCAAAGGGGAGGGAGCCAGCCCCTGGAAGGCTGGGCGCGCCCCCCACCTTGGGCCCATGCGCCTAGGGTTGGGGGGGAAACCCTGAGGAGGGCGCCCCCCTTGCTTGGGGGGCAAGCCTCCCCTCCCTGGCCGCCGCCCCCCTCTAGATCCCATCTAGAGGGGTCGGCCCCCCTTGCCCCTTCCCCTATAAATAGAGGGGTGAGGGGAGGGCTGCTGAACACACCTCCAAGGCGCAGCCCCTCCCCTCCCCAACACCTCTCCTCCTCCGTTACGCGCTTGCGAAGCCCTGTCGGAGTATTGCCGCACCAACACCACCACGCCGTCGTGCTGCCGTTGGAGCGATCTTCCTCAACCTCTCCTCCCCCTTGCTGGATCAAGAAGGAGGAGACGTCTCCCGTCCCGTACGTGTTTTGAACGCGGAGGTGCTGTCCCTTCAGCACTTGGACATCGGTGATCCGAATCACGTCGAGTACGACTCCATCATCACCATCCTCTTGCAAGCTTCCGCACGTGATCTACAAGTGGTATGTAGATGCAAACTCACTCCCTTGACTCGTTGCTTAGATGAACTCATAGATGGATCTTGGTGAAACCGTAGGAAAATTTTTAATTTTCTGCAACGTTACCCAACAGTGGCATCATGAGCTAGGTCTATGCGTAGTTCTCTAATGCACGAGTAGAACACAATTTTGTTGTGGGCGTGGATCTTGTCAACTTGCTTGCTACTACTAGTCTTTTCTTGCTTCAGCGGTATTGTGGGATGAAGCGGCCCGGACCAACCTTACACGTACGCTTACGTGAGACCGGTTCCACTGATTGACATGCACTAGTTGCATAAGGTGGCTGGCGGGTGTCTGTCTCTCCCACTTTATTGAAGCGGATTCGATGAAAAGGGTCCTTATGAAGGGTAAATAGAAGTTGACAAAATCACGCTGTGGTTATTCGTAGGTAAGAAAACGTTCTTGCTAGAACCCAATTGCAGCCACGTAAAAGATGCAACAACAATTAGAGGACGTCTAACTTGTTTTTGCAGCGATTGATCATGTGATGTGATATGGCCAGAAGTTGTGATGAATGATGAATTGTGATGTATGAGATCATGTTCTTGTAATAGGATTCACGACTTGCATGTCGATGAGTATGACAACCGGCAGGAGCCATAGGAGTTGTCTTTATTTTTTGTATGACCTGCGTGTCATTGAAGAACACTATGTAAACTACTTTACTTTATTGCTAAATGCGTTAGCTATAGAAGTAGAAGTAGTCGTTGGCGTGACAACTTCATGAAGACACGATGATGGAGATCATGATGATGGAGATCATGGTGTCAAGCCGGTGACAAGATGATCATGGAGCCCCGAAGATGGAGATCAATGGAGCTATATGATATTGGCCATATCATGTCACAACTATATAATTGCATGTGATGTTTATTATGTTTATGCATCTTGTTTACTTAGGACGACGGTAGTAAATAAGATGATCCCTTACAAAAATTTCAAGAAGTGTTCTCCCCTAACTGTGCACCGTTGCTACAGTTCGTCGCTTCTAAGCACCACGTGATGATCGGGTGTGATGGATTCTTACGTTCACATACAACGGGTGTAAGACAGTTTTACACAGCAAAAACACTTAGGGTTAACTTGACGAGCCTAGCATGTATAGACATGGCCTCGGAACACGGAGACCGAAAGGTCGAACACGAATCGTATGGAAGATACGATCAACATGAAGATGTTCACCGACGATGACTAGTCCGTCTCACGTGATGATCGGACACGGGCTAGTCGACTCGGATCGTGTAAACACTTAGATGACTAGAGGGATGTGTAATCTGAGTGGGAGTTCATAATTTGATTAGAACTTAATTATCATGAACTTAGTCTAAAACCTTTGCAAATATGTCTTGTAGATCAAATGGCCAACGCTCATGTCAACATGAACTTCAACGCGTTCCTAGAGAAAACCAAGCTGAAAGATGATGGCAGCAACTATACGGACTGGGTCCGGAACCTGAGGATCATCCTCATAGCTGCCAGGAAGCAATATGTCCTAGAAGGACCGCTAGGTGACGCTCCCGTCCTAGAGAACCAAGACATTATGAATGCTTGGCAAACTCGTGCTGATGATTACTCCCTCGTTCAGTGCGGCATGCTTTACAGTTTAGAACCGGGGCTCCAAAAGCGTTTTGAGCATCACGGAGCATATGAGATGTTCGAAGAGCTGAAACTAGTTTTCCAAGCTCATGCCCGGGTCGAGACATATGATGTCTCCGACAAGTTCTACAGTTGTAAGATGGAGGAAAACAGTTCTGTCAGTGAGCACATCCTTAAGATGTCTGGGTTGCACAACCGTATGACCCAGCTGAACATTAACCTCCCAGATGAGGCGGTCATTGACAGAATCCTCCAGTCGCTCCCACCAAGCTACAAGAGCTTTGTGATGAACTACAACATGCAGGGGATGGTGAAGACCATTCCTGAAGTGTTCTCGATGCTGAAGTCAGCAGAGGCTGAAATCAAGAAAGAACATCAAGTGTTGATGGTCAATAAGACCACTAAGTTCAAGAAGGGCAAGGGCAAGAAGAACTTCAAGAAGGACGGCAAGGATGTTGCCGCGCCCGGTAAGCCAGTTGCCGGGAAGAATTCAAATAATGGACCCAAGCCTGAGACTGAGTGCTTTTATTGCAAGGGGAAGGGTCACTGGAAGCGGAACTGCCCCAAATACTTAGCGGATAAGAAGGCCGGCAACACCAAAGGTATATTTGATATACATGTAATTGATGTGTACCTTACCAGTACTCGTAGTAACTCCTGGGTATTTGATACCGGTGCCGTTGCTCATATTTGTAACTCACAGCAGGAGCTGCGGAATAAACGGAGACTGGCGAAGGACGAGGTGACGATGCGCGTCGGGAATGGTTCCAGAGTCGATGTGATCGCTGTCGGCACGCTGCCTCTACATTTACCTACGGGATTAGTTTTGAACCTTAATAATTGTTATTTGGTGCCAAGTTTGAGCATGAACATTGTATCTGGATCTCGTTTAATACGAGATGGCTACTCATTTAAGTCCGAGAATAATGGTTGTTCGATTTATATGAGGATATGTTTTATGGTCATGCTCCGATGGTCAATGGTTTATTCTTAATGAATCTCGAGCGTAATATTACACATGTTCATAGTGTGGATGCCAAAAGATGTAAAGTTGATAACGATAGTCCCACATACTTGTGGCACTGCCGCCTTGGTCACATTGGTGTCAAGCGCATGAAGAAGCTCCATGCTGATGGACTTTTAGAGTCTCTTGATTATGAATCGTTTGACACATGCGAACCATGCCTCATGGGCAAAATGACCAAGACTCCGTTCTCCGGAACAATGGAGCGAGCAACCAACTTGTTGGAAATCATACATACCGATGTGTGCGGTCCAATGAGCGTTGAGGCTCGCGGAGGATATCGTTATGTTCTCACTCTCACTGATGACTTGAGTAGATATGGGTATGTCTACTTAATGAAACACAAGTCTGAGACCTTCGAAAAGTTCAAGGAATTTCAGAATGAGGTAGAGAATCAACGTGACCGAAAGATAAAGTTCCTACGATCAGATCGTGGAGGAGAATACTTAAGTCACGAATTTGGTACACACTTAAGGAAATGTGGAATCGTTTCACAACTCAAGCCGCCTGGAACACCTCAGCGTAACGGTGTGTCCGAACGTCGTAATCGCACTCTATTGGATATGGTGCGGTCTATGATGTCTCTTTGGGGATACGCTCTAGAGACAGCTACATTCACTTTAAATAGGGCACCGTCTAAATCCGTTGAGACGACACCGGATGAATTATGGTTTGGGAAGAAACCTAAGCTGTCGTTTCTAAAAGTTTGGGGATGCGATGCTTATGTCAAGAAACTTCAACCTGAAAAGCTCGAACCCAAGTCAGAAAAATGCGTCTTCATAGGATACCCTAAGGAAACTGTCGGGTATACCTTCTACTTAAGATCCGAGGGCAAGATATTTGTTGCCAAGAATGGATGCTTTCTGGAAAAAGAGTTTCTCTCGAAAGAAGTAAGTGGGAGGAAAGTAGAACTCGATGAAGTACAACCTCTCGAACGGGAAAGTGGTGCAGCTCAGGAAAATGTTCCTGTGATGCCCACACCAACCGAAGAGGAAAACAATGATGATGATCAAGGTACTTCAGATCAAGTTGCTACTGAACTTCGTAGGTCCACTAGGACACGTTCCGCACCAGAGTGGTACGACAACCCTGTCCTGGAAATCATGTTGTTAGACAACGGTGAACCTTCGAACTATGAAGAAGCGATGGCAGGCCCATATTCCAACAAATGGCTTGAAGCCATGAAATCCGAGATAGAATCCATGTATGAAAACAAAGTATGGACTTTGACAGACTTGCCCGATGATCGGCGAGCGATAGAAAACAAATGGATTTTTAAGAAGAAGACGGACGCGGATGGTAATGTTACCATCTATAAAGCTCGACTTGTCGCTAAGGGTTATCGACAAGTTCAAGGGATTGACTACGATGAGACATTCTCTCCCGTAGCAAAGCTGAAGTCCGTCCGAGTCATGTTAGCAATTGCCGCATACTATGATTATGAGATATGGCAGATGGACGTCAAAACGGCATTCCTTAACGGACATCTTAAGGAAGAGCTGTATATGATGCAGCCGGAAGGTTTTGTCGATCCTAAGAATGCTAACAAAGTATGCAAGCTCCAGCGATCCATTTATGGACTGGTGCAAGCATCTCGGAGTTGGAACATTCGCTTTGATGAGATGATCAAAGCGTTTGGGTTTATGCAGACTTATGGAGAAGCCTGCATTTACAAGAAAGTGAGTGGGAGCTCTGTAGCATTTCTCATATTATATGTAGATGACATACTCTTGATGGGAAATAATATAGAACTTCTGGACAGCATTAAGGCCTACTTGAATAAGTGTTTTTCAATGAAGGACCTTGGAGAAGCTGCTTATATATTAGGCATCAAGATCTATAGAGATAGATCGAGACGCCTCATAGGTCTTCCACAAAGCACATACCTTGATAAGATTTTGAACAGGTTCAAAATGGATCAGTCCAAGAAAGGGTTCTTGCCTATGTTACAAGGTGTGAGATTGAGCTCGGCTCAGTCACCGACCACGGCAAAAGATAAAGAAGAGATGAGTGTCATCCCCTATGCTTCAGCCATAGGATCTATTATGTATGCCATGCTGTGTACCAGACCTGATGTAAACCTTGCCGTAAGTTTGGTAGCAAGATACCAAAGTAATCCCGGCAAGGAACACTGGACAGCGGTCAAGAATATCCTGAAGTACCTGAAAAGGACAAAGGACATGTTTCTCGTTTATGGAGGAGACGAAGAGCTCGTCGTAAAGGGTTACGTCGATGCTAGCTTCGACTCAGATCTGGATGACTCTAAGTCACAAACCGGATACGTGTATAGGTTGAATGGTGGAGCAGTAAGCTGGTGCAGCTGCAAGCAGAGCGTCGTGGCGAGATCTACGTGTGAAGCGGAGTACATGGCAACCTCGGAGGCAGCGCATGAAGCGATTTGGGTGAAGGAGTTCATCACCGACCTAGGAGTCATACCCAATGCGTCGGGGCCGATCAAACTCTTCTGTGACAACACTGGAGCTATTGCCCTTGCCAAGGAGCCCAGGTTTCACAAGAAGACCAGACACATCAAGCGTCGTTTCAGCTCCATCTGTGAAAATGTTCAAGATGGAGACATAGAAATTTGCAAAGTACATACGGATCTGAATGTCGCAGATCCGTTGACTAAACCTCTCTCGCGAGCAAAACATAATCTACACCAGAACTCTATGGGTGTTCGATTCATCACAATGTAACTAGATTGGTGACTCTAGTGCAAGTGGGAGACTGTTGGAAATATGCCCTAGAGGCAATAATAAAAGTATTATTATATTTCATTATTCATGATAATTGTCTTTTATTCATGCTATAACTGTATTATCCGGAAATCATAATACACGTGTGAATACATAGACCACAATATGTCCCTAGTGAGCCTCTAGTTGACTAGCTCGTTGTGATCAACAGATAGTCATGGTTTCCTGGCTATGGACATTGGATGTCGTTGATAACGGGATCACATCATTAGGAGAATGACGTGATGGACAAGACCCAATCCTAAGCATAGCACAAAGATAGTGTAGTTCGTTTGCTAGAGCTTTGCCAATGTCAAGTATCTCTTCCTTCGACCATGAGATCGTGTAACTCCTGAATACCGTAGGAGTGCTTTGGGTGTATCAAACGTGACAACGTAACTGGGTGACTATAAAGGTGCACTACAGGTATCTCCGAAAGTGTCTATTGGGTTGACACAGATCGAGACTGGGATTTGTCACTCCGTATGACGGAGAGGTATCTCTGGGCCCACTCGGTAATGCATCATCATAATGAGCTCAAGGTGACCAAGGTGTTGGCCACGGGATCATGCATTACGGTACGAGTAAAGTGACTTGCCGGTAACGAGACTGAACAAGGTATTGGGATACCGACGATCGAGTCTCGGGCAAGTAACGTACCGATTGACAAAGGGAATTGCATACGGGGTTTGATCGAATCCTCGACATCGTGGTTCAACCGATGAAATCATCGAGGAGCATGTGGGAGCCAACATGGGTATCCAGATCCCGCTGTTGGTTATTGACCGAAGAGTGGTCTCGGTCATGTCTGCATGTCTCCCGAACCCGTAGGGTCTTCACACTTAAGGTTCGGTGACGCTAGGGTTATTAGGAAGACTAGTACGTGACTACCGAATGTTGTTAGGAGTCCCGGATGAGATCCCGGACGTCACGAGGAGTTCCGGAATGGTCCGGAGGTGAAGTTTTATATATGGAAAGTTGTCACACGGACACCGGAAAGTTTCGGGGGTCTATCGGTAATGTACCGGGACCACCGGAGGGGTTCCGGGGGTCCACCGGGAGGGGACACCCCTCCCGGAGGGCCACATGGGCTGCAAAGGGGAGGGAGCCAGCCCCTGGAAGGCTGGGCGCGCCCCCCACCTTGGGCCCATGCGCCTGGGGTTTGGGGGGAAACCCTGAGGGGGGCGCCCCCCTTGCTTGGGGGGCAAGCCTCCCCTCCCTGGCCGCCGCCCCCCCTCTAGATCCCATCTAGAGGGGTCGGCCCCCCTTGCCCCTTCCCCTATAAATAGAGGGGTGAGGGGAGGGCTGCTGAACACACCTCCAAGGCGCAGCCCCTCCCCTCCCCAACACCTCTCCTCCTCCGTTACGCGCTTGCGAAGCCCTGTCGGAGTATTGCCGCACCAACACCACCACGCCGTCGTGCTGCCGTTGGAGCGATCTTCCTCAACCTCTCCTCCCCCTTGCTGGATCAAGAAGGAGGAGACGTCTCCCGTCCCGTACGTGTGTTGAACGCGGAGGTGCTGTCCGTTCAACACTTGGACATCGGTGATCCGAATCACGTCGAGTACGACTCCATCATCACCATCCTCTTGCAAGCTTCCGCACGTGATCTACAAGTGGTATGTAGATGCAAACTCACTCCCTTGACTCGTTGCTTAGATGAACTCATAGATGGATCTTGGTGAAACCGTAGGAAAAATTTTAATTTTCTGCAACGTTATTCAACAGATTCGTCGTCGTCGTCATCATCAACCATCCTTCATCACCAATTTCATGATGCTCACCGCCGTGCGTGAGTAATTCATCGTAGGCTTGCTGGATGGTGATGGGTTGGATGAGATTTACCATGTAATCAAGTTAGTTTTGTTAGGGTTTGATCCCTAGTATCCACTATGTTCTGAGATTGATGTTGCTATGACTTTGCTATGCTTAATGCTTGTCACTAGGGCCCGAGTGCCATGATTTCAGATATGAACCTATTATGTTTTCATGAATATATGTGAGTTCTTGATCCTATCTTGCAATTCTGTAGTCACCTATTATGTGTTATGATCCGACAACCCCGAAGTGACAATAATCAGGATACTTCTCGGTGATGACCGTAGTTTGAGGAGTTCATGTATTAACTATATGCTAATGCTTTGTGCCGGTTCTCTACTAACAGGAGGCCTTAATATCCCTTAGTTTCCGCTAGGACCCCGCTTCCACAGGAGGGTAGGACAAAATATATCATGCAAGTTCTTTTCCATAAGCACGTATGACTATTTATGGAATACATGCCTACATTACATTGATGAACTAGAGCTAGTTCTATGTCACCCTTTGTTATAGCTATTACATGAGGAATCGCATCCGGCATAATTATTCATCACTGATCCATTGCCTACGAGCTTTTCATATATTGTTCTTCGCTTATTTACTTTTCCGTTGCTACTGTTACAACTACTACAAAACCCAAAAACATTTATCTTTACTTCTGCTACCGTTACCTTTATTATCATACCACTTTTGCTACTAAATACTTTGCTGCAGATACTAAGTTATCCAGGTGTGGTTGAATTGACAACTCAACTGGTAATACTCAAGAATATTCTTTGGCTCCCCTTGTGTCGAATCAATAAATTTGGGTTGAATACTTTACCCTCGAAAGCTGTTGCGATCCCCTACACTTGTGGGTTATCACCGGCTGCCGCGGCCTGCAGCCCCCACCGCCGCCTGCCAGGTCGTCGGGAACTCGCTGCTACTCTTCCATGTGCGACCGCTCGCTGGAATCTCGCTAATCCTCAACTCCCGCATCAGCCGTGTCAGCTGAGGCAGGATGTGGTGCCGTGGAGCCTCCCGTGTCAGCCGGAATCTCACTTCCCCTTGGAGCACCTCTCCGGACTTGACGATGGCTGCCAGCGCGTCCACCATCTCTACGCTGCTGTCCCCTTGAAGCTTCATCTCTCGTAGTAGCGTCAGAGTATTCTCGTGGCACTCTCGTTCCAGCCGCAGGCCTCCTGCGATAGCCTCCCACTCATGACACTCGTCTAAGTCGTCTTCCACCAGCGACGGCAGCGGCCTTGCGATGACGGCCTTGCGATGCCGACGACGGCCTTTTCGCCAAGTCCGGAGTGGCCGTTGTCGTTGCTACTGTTACAACTACTACAAAATCCAAAAACATTTATCTTTACTTTTGCTACCGTTACCTTTATTATCATACCATTTTTGCTACTAAATACTTTGCTGCAGATACTAAGTTATCCAGGTGTGGTTGAATTGACAACTCAACTGCTAATACTCAAGAATATTCTTTGGCTCCCCTTGTGTCGAATCAATAAATTTGGGTTGAATACTTTACCCTTGAAAGCTGTTGCGATCCCCTACACTTGTGGGTTATCACCGGCTGCCACGGCCTGCAGCCCCCACCGCCGCCTCCCAGGTCGTCGGGAACTCGCTGCTACTCTTCCAGGTGCGACCGCTTGCTGGAATCTCGCTAATCCTCAACTCCCGCATCAGCCGTGTCAGCTGAGGCAGGATGTGGTGCCGTGGAGCCTCCCGTGTCAGCCGGAATCTCACTTCCCCTTGGAGCACCTCTCCGGACTTGACGATGGCCGCCAGCGCGTTCGCCGTCTCTGCGCTGCTGTCCCCTTGAAGCTTCATCTCTCGTAGTAGCGTTAGAGTATTCTCGTGGCACTCTCGTTCTAGCCGCAGGGCTCCTGCGATAGCCTCCCACTCACGACACTCGTCTAAGTCGTCTTCCACCGGCGACGGCAGCGGCCTTGCGATGACGGCCTTGCGATGCCGACGACGGCCTTTTGCGCCAAGTCCGGAGTGGCCGGAGTGGCCGATGCCACCGTTGTCGTAAGGCTTGTCGTTGTGGCCGATGATGGCCTTGCGATGCCGACGATGCGCGGTCGGGTGTATTGGGATGATGATGCCTTGGCCTTTTGCGCCAAGTCCGGAGCCGTCCTTGTGGTTCCAAAGCCGCAGCATCTTGGCCACTGCTGCATTGGTGCACTTGTAGCTGCTCGGGGAGAGGGAGTCGTCGTCGTCCTTGTCGAGCAGCGCTCCATTGACGCTGGGTTGCAGAAGCGCCATGGTTGCCATGAGACGAGAGCGAACACCGTCGCTACTTGGATGTGCAACTGCTCGTTCCCACACGCTGTCGGCTGCATCTCGCTGTTTCGCGATGCCAAGATCACACCTACCGCCTCCCCGCGGACGCCGAAGGAAGAGCTTAGGCACTGCTACTCCACATCCTCTTGGTTGCCCGACCACCACTCTGCCTTCTTCCCTTGAGGCTTTGTCGTCGTCGCATCCAGGCAGAAGCGAACCACCTCATGCACCCCTGCCGGTCTCAGCAACACGCAAAAGCTGTCGTCCCTTACCTGTTGGTTGTCCGCTCATGGAAACCCTCCCTACGCTAAGGCTAAGCTGACTGTGGCAGTCTGACAGAGCCGATTTGGGCCGCATCTTCTTCATCTTCAAAACAACAGCAGTGAGCCTGTTCGGTTCATCTTCAAGCAGCAGCAGCGCATTCACGTTCACCCACTACCCCAACCACCAGTCACTCCCTGGCATAGTTTAAAGTGCCCAATTTCCGGCCAGCCATCAGGCGATCTGGTCACTATTGCAGACCCGCTTTGCCTGATGCATCAGTCCAACTTCAAAAGAAAGAGCAGCGTGCGTTGTTGCCATGTTCCGCTCACTTGTTTGAATCATGAAGGCCGCTGGATCATAGTGTGTAAAAGAAGAAACGATAGAAGAAGCAAAGCATGTGGCTGGAGAAAAGAGAAGGAGCAATCAACGTTGAAGAGATAAGGATGAATATGTGGCTAGGATTAAAATATATGGCATAGGGCAAGTGCGGTGCTAACACCACACCAACTAATGGTTGTTTTTCTATTACAAAAAGAGATTATTATGCATTCTATTTTGAAGAAAAAAATCCATTTATGTCCCTGCATGATTTATGTTTCAAGTTGATATCTGAAAAATCCCTCAGGCAGTACGATAGTTATAGTTGTAGTTCTCCTGTCTCTGCATTTTTGCACAGCCGCTAGATCTCCTCTGGATTATCCCCACGGCCATCACAGCAGAGAGAAAGAGAGAGAGAGAGAGAGAGAGAGTGTGTGTGTGTGTGTACGTGCATTGGTGCATGGTGCGTGTCGACTATGAATTGTTATGATGTACTTCATATGTGTATTGCTGTGTGTTATTTTTTTTAAATTTCAAGGAAGTTCATGTTCTAGAAGTTTCGAAGTTCACATGTACCAAATACAGAAGAAATTCATGACATAAAAAGGGACAACCCATATATAGAAATAGATTTTCCCAATTTCTAAAAAATAAAACTAGGAAGGTCAAATTAAAATAACATTGCGGTTTAATGCTCATTAAAAGTTTAGATTTTTCTCATTTCTAAAAAAAACAAATCTTCTAAAAGTTAAATTTTCCTCATTTCTAAAAAATAAGAGAGAAGGCCAACTCAAAATAACTGAGCAGTTCAAAAAAAGTTTATAAAAAACTGGAAAATTTGAAATGCCGAGAAGGTCATTGTAGAAGTTCAAATTTTAAAAACCTAGTAGTTAATTTCAAATAACTGAGAAGGTAAAAAAACTAGAAGTTCAAATTTAAAAACCAAGAAAATAGTTTGCTTAAAACCATATTTTTTTGAGAAGTTCAAAGTAAAAAAAGAGAAGTTCAAAGGTAAAAAAAAACTTAGATGTTTTCTCTTTACTAAATAATAAAATGAAGAAGTTCAAATTGAAAAAAGGAAAAGCTAAAACAAGTTTTAAAAAAATTCTCATTTTTTAAATCGAAACACATAGAAGTCCAAATTGATAATGGTCGGAGAAAGTTAAAAAAATTATTGTGAGAGAGGTTTGTACAAAAAAAATATCATTTGTATAACACTGACGAATGGATGAGAAAAATTGCACACTAAAATACGTCACAGAAGTTCAACGTGAAATCAACAGGAAGTTCAACTACTACACTGAATGAATTTCAGATGAAAAAAACTTTTAAAATCGTCAGTAAAATCAGAGGTTTACTATCATTGGTGCGGCGCAACTAGTGCAATGCTTGTTACAAACCCAAAGAAAGTCATTAAAAAAAGCATCTCAAACAATGTTATAAAAAGATTTTCTTTGTTAAAGTTAACCTAGATGTTCAAATTTAAAAACGGAGCGGCTCGATATCTATCAAAAGTAGGATTTTTTTCGTTACTAAAAGAAATAAAACTAGGAAGTACAAATTAAAAAGATGGAGAAGTTCGATGATTATAGAAAACTCAGATTTTCCTTGTTAATAAAGAATGGAAACAAGAAGTTCAAAAATTAAATAACAAGAAGTTCAACTTTTTAAAATAGAGCGCTTCAAAGTTGCATAAAAAAGATTAAGAAAAAAACACGGAGTCCATATTAAGAAGACGGAGAAGTTCGATTATTATAGAAAACTCAGATTTCCCTCGTTATTAAAGAATGGAAACAAGAAGTTCAAAAATAAAATAACAAGAAGTTCAACTTTTAAAAAATAGAGCGCTTCAGAATTCATGAAAATGGATTAAGAAATTCAGATTAATATTCATAAAAAACTCAGATATTTTCACATAACCGAGAGAAGTTCAGATTGATAACTGTGAGAAGTTCACGTACTACACGGTGTGCATTTTGTATTAAAAAGAATAAAAAGCAAAGACTAAAAGTTTTGTTGTTATAAGTTCAAGTCCTCGGTTGGAGAAAGTTAAAAAAATTATTGTGAGAAAGATTTGTACAAAAGAAATGTCATTTGTGTAACACTGACGAATGGATGAGAAAATTACAAACGAAAATACGTCACAGAAGTTCAACGTGAAAACAGTAGGAAGTTCAACTACTGCACTGAATGAATTTTAGATGAAAAACTTTTAAAACCATCGTGAGTATGAAAAAATGATCAACACGGGAAAGTTGCGTGTTTACAGCAGCTTTCCATCGGTATATCACTTGCTCAATTCCGATGAGTGGATGCAGAGTTATGAGCAAAAAAAAAGCACGTGAAAAACAAAGTGAAGTTCAAGTAGACATGCCTAGAAGTTCAAGTTCTTCACGCGGTACATTTTCGAAGAATCCATTTCGCGATAAAGGCAGAACAAATGATCTTTCTATTTTCGAAATTACTTGAAAATGGCTAGGAATCAAAGCAAACCATCAACATGAAAAAGTTCCGCATTTTCCGTAGCTTTTCAACTGTATATTATTTGTATCATTCCGATAAAGTTTGTAGAAATTATGGCGAAGATACATTTTTAGCCATTTTCAAAATTGACTTAAAACCGTAAAGAATTGGGAGAAACAACATATACCAAAAAGTTTCGCATTTGTTCAAGCTGTCCAACGCAATATCATTTGCTGCATTCGGACGTAGGGTTAAAATATTAGCTCGCAAATATGAACTCAGTGGAACTTGTATCATTTTCTAAATTACTCTTAAACCATTCAAAATCAGGAAAAAAATTCAGCATGAAAAAGTAGCGCATTTTCATAAGCTTTCCAACACCATATCATTTGCCTCAATTGGAATAGCCGTTTAGAAATGGCATCGAAAATACAAATTCGGCTGTTTGGTTTGCAAAATTTTACGATTTTCCAAATTACTCTTTAACAATAGGGAATTAGATAAAACTTTCAACATGTGGAAGGAGCGGTTTGTAGAAGCTTTCCAACGCTGTATTATTTGCCTCATTCCGATAAACGGTTAAGAAATGCGACCGAAAATACGATTCATGTTTTTTGTATGAAGAAAAAACGGTTTTCAAAACCGCTCTTAAACCGCTTATATTTTGCCAAAAATTTAACTTGGGTCATGATTCTCGTGTCCATAGCTTTCCAATAGTATATTGCAAGCCCCATTTGGGAAATGTTGGCGGCAGTTCAGCCTAGTACAGGGGGAAGTTCCGGTCGAACAACCCAGGCAGTAAAATTGCAAAAAATGCAAGTTCATCATGACCCGAGAGCAAAATCCACCAACGAGCAAGAATCCTATTGAAAACGGGCATTTTAGTTGCTAAAAACCATTTCTAGATTACACTTATATCATATAGAACACGACTAACCAGAATAATTCGCGCGGGGAGACACGGTTGCGAAGATAGCCTGAAGGTCGGGTTCCTACAGAGGGAAGTTCAGCGTGTAACTCAAGAAGTTCATGTTGTGATCAGAATAGTGTATATATATAAGACGAAGCCGACACAAACTATTAACCCAAGTCTTGTACCAAGTGGTGAGAGAAGGCAGAAGGCACCTCCTCTAGGCTTTGCCTAGGTACATGCAGATGCTAGAGTATCCATGTCGTCAAGAGGAGGCACAGTGGTAGCGGTCACTCACGATGATCTGGGGAACTACTTGGGAAGCTCGTCACTAGTAATTCATGGCGTCCATGATCCTGGAACGCTAAAAGCAATCGCATGCAGAGAGGCCCTTTCCTTGGCCGAAGACTTACTCTTGCATGTTTTATAGTTGCTTAAAAATCCAACAAGTAGTGGGAGATATCCTCAAGGCCAATCTAGGGAGATATGGTACTATCATTAGGGACATTCAGCATCGTTCATCTATGTTTAGCTATAATTTTATTTTCTAGTCATGAGTCGAACAATAAAGCTCATAGTCTAGTCAATTTTTTGCATTTATTAGGTCAGGGGAACCATGTGTGTCTTAGAAAACCTCATGATCCAAGATATATTCCACTCTATATGGCATTTGATCAAATAAAACTTGATTCTTCCCCTCAAAAGAAAAACTAGGTGAAAAGAAAAGGAACAGCCGCTACACATGAGAACACAACAAACACAACGAGAACATAAAGGAACGGGCCACACCCGAGTCATTATGCAACACAATCTCTAGGCAAAACATGAATCTCAGCCGAATGAGTTTCAGCAAAACCGTTCTAATTAGCAAATTTAGAATACATAAGTTCGAAAAGAATGAAATTAAACACATAATAAACTATACTGCTATGTTTTTTTTCCAAATTCAAGACTCTTGCCCGTTAGGATCTGTAATAATCTAATTGCAGCTAGGGATTACATACATCACATCACTCCTTTCTTATTCAGAAAGTGATGCAAATTTTCATCATTTGGTGAACTATTTTAGTTCACGCCCAACCTCCTGAGAAAAATATTTGCATCTACATCACCTGTTGGAGAAGCACTTTTGCTCTTTATTAGTGATGTAAAAAGTGATTATTATACGTCATCTATTGAAGACATACAAACTGATATTGATTGAGAATAACCTAATTCTGATTAGCAAATTTAGAAGACATAAGTTCGAAAAGAAACGGATTAAACACATAATGAACTCTAATTACAGTTAGGGATTACATACAAGACATCACTCCTTTCTTATTCGGAGCTAAGGACATGAGACGACCCATCACAACGCAAAGACTATAGTAGTACGAAACTATTAGGGCCCACTTATGTTCCAATTATAGTTTACACCAGGTCCCTTCCTGGTCGTTATCCTGGCCACCTACTTGCGCACCCCACATAGGCGGGCGCCAGCCGACAGGCGTCAATGTCGTCGCGTCCCGGCGCACGATGCCACATATGGTCGAAAAGCACGTCGTAGTCGACGCTGCTCACGTTCCTCAAGTAGTAGTCGTTGTTGCTGGCACCGTAGTTGTACACCTGTTGCATCTGCCACGATGCGCCGACCACCTGGTCGTCCTGGAGCACCACCTCCGCCTCCACCACCTGCTTGTTGCTCGTGTGCTTTCGTCCTAGCAACAGACCAATGCTCATGTACCGCGGCGATAAATCCCGGCCGAGCCAGCCAGAAGTTTACGAAGCAAAACCTAGGCGGGGGCGAGGTCGTTTGTCCATGGAGGATAGAAGGAGTGGTACATGGTCAGAACCAATCCACGTAATAGCTCGGAGGGAGGCCAGAAGGGATCGAAGTTCCCATTCTGTGGACATGAATACTTTATATAACACAGATTGGGTTGAGTCATCCTGTTTGTTCGTCCAGGTGAACTAAGCACCAATGCGGTCAATCTCGCGGAGGCCAAGCTCTGCAATGAAATCATTGAAGGGTTGCATCCGACGAAAATTGACACGATTGTCATTCTTGTCGTCTGGGTGGCAGATGAGGTTGAAGTCCCCTCCCACCACCACCGGGAGCTGGGTATTAGCTATCTCGTGTGTAATTCCTCCAGAAAGGAGCTAGAGCGGCTATGGTACTTTGGGCCATACACGGTGATGATCTCCCACTTGAAGTTAATCGACAGTTTGAATACTTCCATGCTCACATAGTACTCACATCGTTCCATACTCCCGACCTCAAAGTTCGCGTCCTTCACTCCATGAAGGATACCTCTGGAGTGCCCTGCGATCCCACTAGAAGGGAGCCAGTGCCACACGAAGAGGTGAGGACTAATTAAAGGGATCTAGCCCGGAGAGGGAGAACCCGGTTCGCATCGTCTCTCGGATGGCGACAATATCAATCCTTTCGTCTCGCATGTATTCGATGAGTTGTTGTTGGAAATATGAGAAAATTACTACGAGATTTAATCCGAATAAACAGAAAATAAACCATGACAGCAATTGCAGAGATTAAACTAATCATGCGAACTAGCATAGTAGATGAACATATCACATCTAGGGCACACACTAAAAACATGAATTCTACCACGATCTCGAACAAGAAGGATAGAATCACATACGGTGCAGCGGGAACAGCACCACCGGTGTTTACGTTGTCGCCCATGTCGTCGAGGATGGGGTTTCCAAGGTCGGGGAAGAAGTCGTTGTTCGCGAAGTCGTCGCTGCCAGCAGTCGCTCGAGTGCGCTCCCAAAAAATCTGATCGCCCCTCTCCCGTACAGGATCATGAGAGGCGGGGTTCCGGAGGCCTGCTGTCCCTTCTCCGGTGCACGCCGAAAGGAGGGATGGAGAAGACTTGCTTGGTGGTGCAATGATCTGGAACGGTGGTGCCAAACCATACGAAGCGGTGGCAGCTAGGGTAGACGTCTGCCTGACTATATAGTGCGGGCCGGGTAGGTCATGGGAGGAAACCCCATGTCCGAGTCGTCATGATCCAAAAGAATCGGAAATGGTTAAATAATTAACGCATCCGTTAATTATTAATTAATGACTCATCATTTTTTCTCGAGCAGCAAAAATATAGACAACGTGCATAGCTATGTCCTCGGCTCGGCTCAATCCCGCAACCCGCGGCGCGTCGTGACGAGGCGTGGCATGGCGAGGCGAGCGAGTAGGAGGAGCGCGTGTGTAGGTCTCCTCTTCTCATGCTCATACAAGTGGTAGAAGAGCTCACCTTATAAAGAGGTGCAAGTCTCTCTCAACTTCCGTGGTGGGACTAAACTCTAGTATCACTCACTCCACTCACATGTGTGCATGAATGGGTCAAGAGAATTTCAAAATTTTAGTTGGGCTTTGGGCCAAAGGCCTACTAGCAAAATTCCAACAATCCCCCACAAAGCCTCATTGGCACATCTCATCATTTAGTTCCAAAACATTGTCTATATACCAGTGCTTAGTGGAGACTGTGAAGTTGAACTTCCACTTAGAGATTTATGCTACACTAGATCACAACTTGAATAGTGGATTATGCCTTGAACTATAAGTTTTCTGCGAGACTGGTTTCACACAAATTCTTGACCGATACTGGGATGCCGCAATGCTTCCCTGCGGGTGGAGCGTATACGTCATACTCCAGGGCCTTTCACGAATTTATTAGAGAACACCCAATTCTCACAGACTGCGACTTTAACAGTCAATTTCATATAGGTGTGTCCCTTAGGGGATGCTCTGCAGGACAACATTTGTGCTTACCCGAATAAGCCACTTGGAACACATTAAGATAAGTATCAACCTGCCATGCAGATCAGGAGAGTATTGCATCTTCACGGAGTGGGATAATTACTATAGGGATACTCTCCTCACAGCTGACCAACAACTTGTCTCCCACTTCTACTTCACGGGATCTCCGATCACATAGAGTGGGTTACCACTATGGACAACTCATGCGGTGGGTCTCAAACCCATCTCCATTGATGCATACGTGATCAACCCTTTGTGAAGGGATCTTCCAAGTTTTTCGATGTTTGGATATAATCCAACGTAATAACTCCGGAGTTCCTCAATTTTCTAACAGATTTTAGTCTCCTCTTCACATGCCTTGAGGACTTCATATTGTCCTTAGAACTGTTTATCTTGACGATCACAGTTTGATTATCACAGTTCATCGAGATAGGGGGTATTGGTTTTTCAACCATAGGTAAGTCCATCAAGAGCTCAAGAAGCCACTCTACTTCAACAGTGGCAGTGTCTAATGTTGCGAGTTTTTCTTCCATAGTTGACCTCGTTAAGATGGTCTGCTTGCAAGACTTCCAGGAAACAGCGCCACCACCAAGTGTAAAAACATAACCACGTGTTGCCTTAATCTCATCAGCATCAGATATCTAGTTTGAGTCACTATAACCCTCTAGTACCCTTGGATACTCTGGTAGTGAATCCCATAGATCACAGTGCCTTTCAAGTAGCGCATAACTCTCTCAAGTGCATGCCAATGATCATCTCCTGGTTTTGACACAACCCGACTTAGGTTGCTCATAGCAAAAGAGATGTCAGGCCTCGTGGCACTCGCCAAATACATAAGCGAGCCAATAATCTGAGAATACCTCAGTTGATCTCTAGCAATCCGTCGATTCTTTCGAAGCAACACACTAGCATCGTATGGAGTTGGAGAAGGCGTGCAGTCGCTATACCCAAAACGACTCAAGATCTTTTCCACATAGTGAGACTGAAGCAGTGTGATCCCACCATTCTCATCTCTCAACAGCTTGATGTTTAAGATAACATCAGCTACTCCTAGATTCTTCATCTCAAAACAGCAAGGTAATAAATCCTTAACCTCCTTGATTAGATCAAGTTTGGTTCCAAAGATCAGTATGTCATCGACATACAGACAGAGGATAACTCCTTCGCCCCCACCATAGCGATAGTACACACACTTGTCATCGTCGTTTACTACAAAGCCGGCAGTAGTTAATGTTCTTTCGAACTTCTCATGCCAGTCCTTAGGAGCTTGTTTAAGGCCATATAAAGACTTTAATAACTTGCACACCTTTCCTTCCTAACCAGGTACTACAAAACCATATGGACGATCCATGTAAATTTTCTCCTTCAACTCTCCATTGAGGAAAGCCGTCTTAACGTCCATTTGATGAATGACAAGACCATGTGAGGCAGCCAGTGATAGTAGCACCCGAATTGTGGTCAGTCTAGCCACGGGTGAGTAAGTATCAAAGAAGTCTTCACCTTCTTCCTGGGTATAACCCTTAGCCACAAGCCGTGCCTTGTACTTTTCAATCGTACCATCAGGTCTAAGATTCTTCTTGAACACCCACTTACATCCCACGGGTTTGCACCCATAAAGACGGTCAGTGATCTCCCAGGTTTCGTTAGCTAAGATGGAATCCATCTTCCTACGAACAGCTTCCTTCCAGTAGTCAGCATCAGGAGATGCATAGGCTTCTGAAATAGTCCTGGGTGTGTCATCCACAAGGTACACAATGAAATCATCACCAAAGGACTTTGCAGTCCTCTATCTCTTACTCCTCATAGGAGTTCCATTGTCACCCTCAACAGGATTCTCAACGTGTTCCATCGCAATGGTGGGTTCAGGAATTACAGCGAATTCCTCACTAGATGGAGTAGGTATCTCCTGATTTGATGAACTCGACATATCCTTCATAGGAAATATGTACTCAGAGAAGGTTGCATCATTCGACTCTATAATCGTACCAACATGCATGTAGGATACCTTAGATTTTATTATCAAAGATCTATAACCAATGTTATGAAAAGCATAGCCCAGAAGAACACAATCCACAGTTTTTGGTCCAAGCTTGCGCTTCTTGGGAATTGGTATATTGACTTTCGCCAAACAACCCCAAGTACGTAGGTAAGAGAGTTTCAACCTTTTCCTTTCCCATTCCTCAAATGGAGTCACGGTCTTATGCTTTGTGGGAACTCGGTTTAGGACATGACACGCAGTCATTAGCTCCTCCCCCCACCATTCCTTGGAGAGACCCGATGTGTCTAACATGGTGTTAACCATATTAGTTAGAGTTCAGTTCTTTCTTTTGGCTACCCCCATTTGACTGAGGTGAGTAGGGAGGCGTCCTCTCATGTATTATACCATGTTCCATACAAAACAAATCAAATTAATTGGAAAAATACTCTCCACCATGATCGGACCTAAGTCATTTAATTTTTCGATCAAGTTGGTTCTCTGCCACAGCTTCATAGTTTTTGAAGAAAGTTAAAGCCTCATCTTTTGATTTCAGAAGATACACATAACAATATCTAGTGGAGTCATCAATCAACATCATAAAGTATCTCTTTCCACCTTTTGTCAACACGCCATTCATCTCACAAAGATCAGAATGTATAAGCTCTAGTGGCGCCAAATCTCTTGCCTCTGCAGTCTTATGGGACTTGCGGGGTTGCTTAGCTTGCACACATACTTGGCACTTGGAGCCTTTGACGGTAGAGATTTTCGGAATTGAATTCATATTGGCTAGCCACGTCATGCAACCGAAGTTATGTGACAAAGTCGTGAATGCCAAATATCAGACTCATTATTGTGGCAAACATTATTAATAACTTTAGTGCAAATATCTGACAAAGACAGGCGGAACAAGCCTCCGCTCTCATAGCCTTTTCCAACAAATTGTCTATACTTAGAAATTACAACTTTATTGGATTTGAAAACCAACTTAAAACCATCTCGACATAAACGGGAACCGCTAACGAGATTTTATTGATGGACGCCACATGATGAATATTCGTCAGACGCACGGTCTTCCCCGAAGTAAACTTCAGATCGACCGTACCAACACCTCGAACGATGGCATGTGACCCGTTTCCCATCAGCACGGGAGAAGTCCCTGTGACCTGGTATGAAGAAAACATGGAGGCGTCAGCACAAACATGTATTGGCACCGGTATCAATTAACCAATCAGGAGGTTGAAATACTGAAAGGATGGTAGGAAGAATACCATACCCAGATTCCTTCATATCAATATCATCGATGACAACATTAGCGGACTTGCCGCTCATCTCATGTTCACGCTCCTCCAAGCGGTTAGGACACTTCAGAGCCTAGTGATTGGGATCACTGCAGACATGGCAAAGTCCCTTTCCCTTCTTATGAGAATTCTTCTTGAAGTTGGTAGAATGTGATGGCTTGTTCTTTGTATCAAACTTGCCTTTGCCCTGAGTTTTGTTCTTGTTGTTTTTGAACTTGTTGGGCTGGAAGTTCTTCTTCTGTACCATGTGGGCACTAGAAGTTCCCTCAGCAACTCGAGCATGGGTGTCCTTTGCTCTCGCCTTCTCTTCAACATCAAGAGTACCAATGAGATCCGCAACAGAAAACTCATGTCTCTTGTGTTTCAGAGAAGTAGTAAAATTATTCCTTGGAAGCTTGGTAATGATGCCGCCGGTAACACACACTTGAAGTACTCAAGTTCATTTGCGAGTGATTGTATCTCATGAGCCTACTGTACAACAGAGCGCTCATCAGTCATCTTGTAGTCATAGAATTGCTCCATGACATACAACTCGTTGCCGGCGTCCAAGGCACCAAACTTGGCCTCGAGCGCAGCCCACATGTCCTTGCTGTTGTCAAACGACATATACGAATCCACAATGGGATCATCAAGAACACTCAGAAGAGCGCCTTTAAAGAGAGTATCGATCTTCTCAAAAGCTTCCAGCTGTGCTGTATTAAGATCGCCCTCAGGTTTGCCCTTAGTGGCGTCATAGTAGCCCATGGTCTAAAACTAGTAGACTGCTCTCATGCGGCACCTCTTATATTGCACCCCCTTAAAGGCAGGTGGCTTCAGATGCGCAGCAAAACCACTCAGAGTAAATTGCCTATAGTCATGTTTTTGGATTGTTGGAAATATGAGCAAATTACTACGAGATTCAATCCAAATAAACAAAAAATAAATCATGACACCAATTGCAGAGATTAAACTAATCATGCGAACTAGCATAGTAGATGAACAAATCACATCTAGGGCACATACTAGAAACATGAATTCTACCACAATCTCGAACAAGAAGGATAGAATCACATAAGGTGCAGCGGGAACAGCACGGCCGGCATTGACGTTGTCGCCCATGTCATCGAGGATGAGGTTGTCGAGGTCGGGGAAGAAGTCGTCGCTGCCAGCAGTCGCGCGAGTGCGCTCCCCAAAAATCTGATCGCCCCTCTCCCGTATAGGATCACGAGAGGCGGGGTTCCGGAGGCCGGCTGTCCCTTCTCCCGGTGCACGCCGAAAGGAGGAATGGAGAAGACTTGCTTGACGGCGCAATGATCTGGGACGATGGTGTGAAACCATACGAAGCGGCAGCGGCTAGGGTAGACGTCTACCTGACTATATAGTGCGGGCCGGGTAGGTCGTGGGAGTAAACCCCACGTCCGAGTCGTCACGACCCAAAAGAATCGGAAACGGCATAGCTCTGTCCTTGGCTCAACCCGCAACCCGCGGCGCGGCGCATTAGGACGAGGCGTGTCGTGGCGTGTAGGTCTCCTCTTCTCATGCTCATACAAATGGTAGAAGAGCTCACCTTATAAAGAGGTGCAAGTCTCTCTCAACTTCTATGGTGGAACAAAACCCTAGTCTCACTCACTCCACTAACATGTGTGCATGAATAGGCCAAGAGAATTTCAGAATTTTAGTTGGGCTTTGGGCCAATGACTTACTAGCCAAATTCCAACAGTTTCCAGCGACGGCTGATTTGGCCGAAGCCGCGGATGTTCCAAAAGAGCGTCCGCATTAAAAAACCGGG
Source organism: Triticum dicoccoides (assembly GCF_002162155.2). NCBI lineage: Eukaryota > Viridiplantae > Streptophyta > Magnoliopsida > Poales > Poaceae > Triticum > Triticum dicoccoides. The sequence continues at coordinate 183,097,820 of NC_041385.1, read as the reverse complement.
TTCTGGGGTTCCTAACCTTAAAACAAGGGAGGCATTGTGGGCTCGGCGTACCACAAAGGTGCGGGAGCGAGTACGACCACGGGGTGGGGTGTCCGTGGGCCCAGGACCCACGGATTGTGTTGTAGTCGCCGAGGCTTGAGAGAGCCGAGCCGCATCTACAGCAACTTCCCGTCCAGAATCTCCATTGCCTGAATCGCGGCAATAACAGGGGGAACCCCTCTCCCCCCTGAAAACGATCCGCGAGTCGTTGGCCACCACGGCCAGATTGCGCAGCGGGGCCGATTCCAACGCAGGAAAAATCATACTGGGAAATCTGGGGCGAGATGGATGAAGTACCTAGCTCAGGAAACGAGCCGCAGCTGCAGCGGTGTTAGGTTCTTTTTTTTGAGATTCAATGCAATTTGCATTAAACAGTGAGCGAAGCCAAATCGCTCGCCATTAGAGCTGACACACATGGGTCAGACCCATCAGTTACACTGTTTGGCACCCCAGCCATCAGCGAGACCTTCGTCGCAAGGGTGTGCGCTACTTGATTACAGGTCCTAGAGCAGTGCACAATCTTACACTCAATGAAATTATACATGATGAAAGCTTTTAAGTGGTCAGCTACAACACCTAGGCAAGAGAGATCAACACTAGTATCATCCAAAGCTTCCTTCAGCAGCAGAGCATCCGTTTCCAAGTAGACTCTGCCCATTCCCATATCTGACACCAAGTGAAGAGCAGCTTTAGCAGCTAGCATCTCAGAATGTAGCGGGTTCAGCAGATTTGGCAGGAAGCCAGCAGCACATGCCATCGCCTCACCCACATGATCCCTGAACAGAGCCCCCCAGCCTCCATTGCTGTCGTTTTGTTTGAATCAATGTTAATTTTAATCCACTCAGCTGGTGGTGGTTTCCATCGCTGCTGTGGCTTCAGCCCATGCTTCGTTGGTTCCAGTTGGATGTCTCGAAACTCATTTGTCTGATGCTCAATAATCCATGCAAGCTCTTCGCTTCGTCTTCCTTTCCCTCCTTCTCTGCGGTTATTGCGCTCACACCACCAGTTCCACATAAGAGTAGCAATACAGGCTTGCTTCTCCCCAGCAAGAGTTGTCAATTTATCCATCATTGTTAACATTGTGTTCTGATCCATAAGTAGCAGCCTCTCCTCCTCCAGCCCGCACAGCCTCCAGATCTCCTTAACTTGTTTGCATTTGAAGAGCAGATGGCCTCCGTCCTCCCCATTAGCTTGACAGACAGGGCACCGCATGGACATATCAAGTCCTCTTCTTCGCAGGTTCAAGCAAACAGCCATCGAGTTATGAGCCAACCTCCACATAAAATGCTTTATTTTTCCTGGGACCGTCATTTGCCAGATCTTCTTCCAAGGGGACACTTTTTTCGCTTCCTTCGCCCCCGAAGCCACACCTCTCAGCCCCTCCATGTTTTTATCATGCATATGCACCCAATATGCAGATTTAACAGAGAACTTGCCCCTTCTTTCAAAGTGCCAGGCCGGCAGATCTTCCAGCTCACAATTTGTGGGGATTGCCGGTATCCAGGAGGTATCTTCTTCATTGAAAGTGGCCCGAACCAGTTCTTCATCCCATGACCCAGTCGCCGGGTTAATAAGCTCTCCGACCTTTGACATAATGTTTGTGCCGTTTGGTGTAGACGGCCGCCTAGTTGTTCCCCTAGGTATCCATGGGTCCTTCCACATATTGATTGACTGTCCATCCCCCACTCGCCAAATGAGCCCCTTCTTCAGGATTTTTATTCCTTGCAAGATACTCCTCCAGGTGTAGGACATATTGTTCGATTCCTCCACACTCAGCAGATTCCCATCGGGGAAATATTTAGCGCCCAAGACCCGTGCGCATAAAGACTCTGGCCTTTGCATCATTCTCCATCCTTGTCTCGCGAGCATAGCCATATTGAAACTGTGGATGTCGCAGAACCCCAGGCCCCCCTCGCTCTTTGGCATTATCATCTTCTCCCAACTCAGCCAATGAATCTTATTGGATTTATCCCGCTGGCTCCACCAGTATTTACACACCAAGGTGCTAATTTCCTCACAGATGGTCTTCGTCAGGTCAAAACATGACATAGTAAACGTGGGTATCGCCTGCACCACTGCCTTAATCAGGAGTTCTTTCCCCATCCGAGAGAGCAGCTTCTCCTGCCATCCACTAATCCTTTGGAGAATCCTCTCAACTATGTGCCTAAAAGTCTTGGTTCTTGATTTGCCCACATGAATTGGCATGCCCAGGTATCTTTCATTCAGTGCCTCCTTCTCAATCCCCAGAATGCCCGTCACATCCTTCTTATCCTTTGCCTGCACATTAGCACTAAAAAACGCCGCAGATTTGTCTTTGTTTATGGTCTGGCCCGAGCTTGCCTCATAAACCTGCAGAATACGTTGGATCTGCTCCGCACTCTCTTTATTTGCCTTGAAAGGATGAGGGAATCATCGGCAAACAGCAGATGGGAAATGCTAGGGGCATTCGGGCACACCTTAATCCCCTGGATCGAGTTGTTTTGCTCGGCTTTGGTTAATAGACACGAAAAGGCTTCCGCGCACAACAAAAAGAGGTAAGGGGACAGCGGGTCCCCCTGTCTCAGCCCCCTCTCAGGTAACACTTCCTCGGTGAGATCACCATTAATCTTGATGCGATACTTTACTGTCCTCACACACTTCATAATCAGCTCCACAAACCTCCGGTGGAAACCCATTTTAACCATCATAGCTTCCAAGAAATGCCATTCAACCCGGTCATATGCCTTGCTCATATCCAACTTCACCGCAGCATAGGCCTCCTTCCCACTTCTTTTGTTGCGCATATAATGGATGACCTAATACGCTAGCAGTACATTGTCAGTTAGGAGCCTACCCGGCACAAAGGCACTCTGTGTCGGAGATATGATTTCAGGCAATATGACTTTCAACCTCTTTGAGAGAATCTTTGATATGATCTTATAGACCACATTACAAAGGCTTATTGGTCTCAGATTCTTGATGCACTCCGGATTCTTCACCTTGGGGATCAGTGTGATGGACGTGTTGTTCCAGTCAGTTGGCATGGGCCCCCCATTTAAAAAGGCTAGCACTTCCTGTGTGATTTTGTCACCAACATCCGCCCAGTAGTGCTTGTAAAAAATGGCTGGCATGCCATCCTCCCCTGGCGCCTTTAAATCCCCAATGTCCCTCAGGGCCGCCTTGACCTCTTCAGCACTAAACTCTGCCATTAGGCCCGAGTTCATCTCCCTCGTTACCCTGCTCTCCACTGAATTCAGCACCTCCTCATGATGTGTTATGCCCTCCGACCTGAACAGCTGCGCAAAATATTAGTGATAACCTCCTTCTTTTCCTCCTCTTTCACCGCCCATCTCCCATCTTCACGCCTCAGCGGTGTTAGATTCTTAGTTTACTTGGATCAAATTGTTTGATATAATCGTCCACTGGGCTGCTGTACTAAGTCGCTACTGGTCATGATTGATTCTGGGGGTTAATGGGTGTGATCTTGATATGGCCACTTATCAATCATGTGCTAGTTCATGGTGATAATTCCGATATGTTCTATGATTTATTTGGTTTATGGCTAAGGAAGTGATGATTTTATTATCTACTCCCTTCGTCCCATAATATAAGAGCGTTTTTGACACTAAGTGTCAAAAACGCTCTTATATTATGGGACAGAGGGAGTATTAGATACACAACATTTCACACTAGATATACCCAATCCACTTCTGTCCTGACTCCTGAATAGGCATCGTATGAATGGATTTGTACAAGCATTATAGTCACTTCTCATTTAAGTTTCTCTTTCCACTTCCATGTTTGGTTTACTGGTTTAAATTTTTCATGGATGTTTCATATCCTAACTAAATATTTTCTGAAAAATAGCAATATTTTTTTGGTTTTGCATCTCCCATTTTTGTAGGATGTGTAGGGCCTCAACATGTTGAAGGCGTTGAAGACTGCTTCCAATCTTTAATTTTAATTTCACCCATTATTTTGTCCTAGCTTAAGGGGAGTTGCCAATGAGCTCATGCTAAGAGTTATGTCGAACAAATTTTGTGTCATTTATAATATTATAAGCCTGCTAGACCAGAAACTGTTACCCACCAGCTATACACTGTGCAATATTAAGCCTCATGTTTCATGAGATTTTGATCAAATTGCAATTTCGGGTCTGCCAGCTACCATCAACTGGTGATTTCTTTTTTAAGTATGTTCTCATTCCTTTTCAATTATTCCCTTGCTCTAGGCCTTAGCTCAGCTCTTAATATATGCTTTCTATTTAATTCCGATCTCTCTGCCATTACACGGGACATTGAGCGTATATCACACATTGTTTCGGTAGCAGTTATAGTTGATTATCATCAATAGTCAGCTTTAAAACATCTGCAACAGCTCAAGCACTATTTCGAGTGTTGCTTATGAGTTCCCCCATGAAGATACCTATCAACAACTCTGCTCTATACTGTTACTTTTGTACCACAAAATGCCATGCTACATCTTACTATTTTGCAGGATAATGTCCCTTAGTAGATGAACTTGTTAGCTTTCCTTAATTCATTAGAGAAAGATAATAGCGGTTACGGTGGCACTGCTCATGCCATCCTATCTTAAATGATTTTTTTAGTGGTTCAATTATTGTGATTTCTCAAGTTAGGCACGGTATGTTTCTTCAACATCGGGTGTGCCTAAAAATTGGTGTTTATATCGCAATGAAGTTGATGCATTGCAAAATTTCTGATTTTCTCTAATTTAATGGCATTGTCCCCTCCTTGTAGAAGATGGTTCTAGGTCTGCTGAAACAACGGCAATATGCCAAGAAGGCTAAGAACAACTGAAGAGCACAAGGAACAAATTCCTAATTAGGCAACAACCATCTTTGATGCAGAGAATACATTATTTGTTGACCGGAAGTCCTTGAAGAAGGATGGATACAGCAGATGCAGAGAGATACATGTTGCCGAGCATAACGGAAATGTCACCAGCTTTGTTATCTGCAGACAAATAAATGATTGTCTTGTTTTTGTTTTGGATTATTAGAAAGTTTCAGCCCGTGTCATGAGTCATGAGTATGCCGCTGCCCCTTTGTAATGTAACCTCACAAGAGATGGAGAGTATTTATTCTCAGGATGAGAGCAATAGTTAAATTTTCCTTTCATGCTAAAACAATTGTCGTGCTTCTGGTTCAATTCGAAATTATTCTCATACGCCATGTAAACCCATTTCATTATGTGAGATTTATCTTTGTAATGGATTAGAATTTTTACTGCTATTTGTTTTACACAAATAAAGAAGATATTAAAAAAATTCTGGAGACAATATTAGTGTACATATAACTTCAGAATATAGAACGAATGGCTTATTCAGTGTATATATTTGCATTAAGTGAGACGTGAGTCGTTGCAAGCTTACTAGTAAACATAGTAAACAGAGATTGGAAAAATCATTTGAAGCACATCTAATTAGGAGATAAAAATCATAAATACATGAAAGAATCTTCTCTAATACTTCTACTATATTGTAAACTGTAAATAACATATAACAATATTAAAGAGGAAACCAACCGACGTAAAGATCCGACAAATACGAACCTACTACCTCCGTCTCAAAATAGATGACTCAACTTTGTATTAAAGTTAGTACAAAGTTGAGTTATCTATTTGAAAACAGAGGGGTAATAAACAGCGCAAATACGACAGGAGTGTACCATACATACAACCACGCGTTAAAAAACAACCGCACGACAAATACGAACCACGATGCCAGAACAAGGACGAACACCACACCCCGCGGAGCGTCGTTCACTAAAAAGATTTCTCAAAATCTGATTTCACCTCGATCAATTGACAAAGGCCTATCCTGAAGTCGTCCTCGTCTTCCTCGAGGTACTTGGTATATTCACTGATCTCTTCCATGATGTGCTTGGGAGGCGGGTAGAGTTTGGCGGCCCTGGCCAAACGCTTCTTCCACTCATTGTCCTGGTCGTAGGTGTGGAGCCTGCCCGCCCTCCGGTACTCCTCCTCCATGTCAAGGTAAAGCATGGCGTCCGCGTGCGCCGCCTTCACAAACGCCAGAGTTGCCTGCAGCCGCTCTACCTTCTGCGCCTCTGTCTCATCGCGCCGCTCTTTTCTGTCATTGGCGCCGGCGCCGGCGACGGCGGCCTTTTTCCCCGCTTTCGAGCTCGCTCTTTTTCCCATGCTGCCTCGATGGATCTCCCCTCTCTCCTTCCAGAGTTTGCTTCCCCGAATCCGCGCAAGCCTCTATGCGTGGTTGTGGATTTATTTTTCGCTTCCACAAATCCCCGCAGCCTATTCTGTTCTATGGTGTACAGCACGTCAGGTTATCTCCTTTATTTATAGACGGATTGTTTGGATACCAAGTTTGAAGAGAATCAGATCCGTTCAGACACGATTTCGGATTCCCGTCAAAATATAAAATACAGTTTTGCTAAAGCACATATCTAAATGTGTTATAAGTATTGCATACCTTAAAATAGATACAATTTCGGGTTCCCGTCAAAAACAGTATAAAATAGACACGATTCCGGATGCAATTTTCTCTCCTATATATATATGTGTTATATCTAAAAGAAGCTATGGTTGTTTTCAAAATCCAAAAATTTCTATAAAAGAAAGGTGGTTCCCCGCTCCACTTTTTTCCCTTTTGTCAAGCCTTCCCACGTTAACACGTTCCACATTCGAACGCTCATCGTTTCAAACCCATATCCGAACACATTGGATGGTCAAAGCACGGTCCCAAGGTGAACACCTAGCGGACTCGTGGACGCAAACCTGACACAAATTTAAGCTGAAAATGTGTTTGGACGGACACCAAAGAAACGCAATTTAAGTATATGTTGGCTAGTTTATCTAGATTTCAGCCGACTGACTTTTCGAGTTTGGGTCAGTCGATTTTCGAATCATGGAAGGAGAAGGAAGGGCCTCACTGGAGAGAAGGAATGGGCTCGCCGTCATCACCCCATCATCTATTTTAGGGTTCAGGGTGGGGGCGGTGGTAGCCGGCGGTGGTGGGGCAGTGGCCCGAGAAGAAGCTCGGTGTCGGGGGGCCCTAGAGGGATGGCCAGGGCGGCGGAAGACGGGCGGTGGGGGGTAATTTAGGGAAGGGTGGGGCGGCGAGGCGGTCGCGGGGGGCGAGGGCCGGCGGTCAAGGCTAGGCTGGATCGGCGCGTGCACGAGAGGAAGAAAAGGCAAGAAGTTGAAGACGAACGACGTCTGTTGGATCTTGATCAAACAGTTGAGACAGAAGGAAAATTGACTGACCTTTTTCAAATTTCAGTCGGCTGTCGGCTAGTTGCTCCCTATGTTGGCGTATGTTTCTATTCGTTTTGATCCGAACAGCTCCCTATGTTGGCGTATGTTTCTATTCGTTTTGATCCGAACAGCTCCCTATGTTGGCGTATGTTTCTATTCGTTTTGATCCGAACAGACCCGCAAACCAAATTGTACCGCGTAGGATAGCCGCTCCCTATGTTGGCATATGTTTCTATTCGTTTTGATCCGAACAGCTCCCTATGTTGGCGTATGTTTCTATTTGTTTTGATCCGAACAGAC
>NC_041385.1:183024917-183090078 GCF_002162155.2 Triticum dicoccoides | reverse complement strand
GTAGGATAGCCGCTCCCTATGTTGGCGTATGTTTCTATTCGTTTTGATCCGAACAGCTCCCTATGTTGGCGTATGTTTCTATTCGTTTTGATCCGAACAGACCCCCAAACTCCTATGTTGGCGTATGTTTCTATTCGTTTTGATCCGAACAGACCCCCAAACGTAGGATAGCCGCTCCCTATGCTGATCCGAACAGACCCCCAAACCAAATTGTACCGCGTAGGATAGCCGCTCTCTATGTTGACGTATGTTTCTATTCGTTTTGATCCGAACAGATATATTGTACGCCGCGTAGGAGTTTTGGCCTAAATGCGCATAACCATGTTCGCCTTTGTATTTTGGTTACATATATATATATACTGATATACTACATCACATCACTCCTTTCTTATTTAGAGCTAAGGACACGAGACGACCCATCATAACGCAAAGACTATAGTAGTACGAAACTATTTGGGCCCACTTCTGTTCCCATTACAGTTTACACCAGGTCCCTTCCTGGCCGTTATCCCCCATCTACGCGCGCGCGCCACGTAGGCGGGCGCCGGCCGACAGGCGTCAACGTCGGCGCGTCCCGGTGCACGACGCCACATTATGGTCGAAAAGCACGTCGTAGCCGACGCTGGTCACGTTCCTCAAGTAGCAGCCGCCGTTGCTGGCGCCGTAGTTGTACACCTGGTGCATCCGCCACGACGCGCCGGCCACCTGGTCGTCCCGGAGCACCACCTCCGCCTCCGCCACCTGCTCGTTCCGCAGCGTGCTCGTCCCCGCCCCGCCGGCGCCCGCGCGGGACTCCACGAACCCGATCTCCACGCGCCGCTTCAGCCGCTGCGACGAGGTGCCGCTGCCGTCGCCGCCCTGGAAGATGTAGAGCGGGAAGCTCTGCTGCACCTGCTGCGCGTACGCCCCGCCGCCGACGTCGGCGTGAGCGTCGGTGGTCTGGTTGATCACCTGCGAGCTGCCCTTGTTGCTCACCACGTTCGAGTTCGCGAAGCTGAGCCGCTGGGCGAACGTGGTGGTGATGTTGCCGCGCGACGAGCTTACCCACCCCGTGGCCGAGATGTTGCGGCTCGCCATCGCTTGGTACTCCCCGTCGATGCCGTCCACGGAGTGCGCGGTGATGCTCCCCGACAGCTTGGGCGCGTCGTAGGAGATGAGGCCGCCGGTGGTCGTGGAGCCCTTGGGGTCGAGCCAGAGGTGGAGGTTGCCGTTCACGTACCACGAGTTCTGCGCGTTGGTCACCGCGAACCCGACCTCGTGCTCCTTGCTGTCCAGCAGCTTCCCCAAGAACGGCGTGAGCTCGATGTCGTAAGTGGGCAGATTGAACGAGCCAATGCTGGTGATTGGGCGCCAGATGAGGGGGTTGATGCCGCCGGCGTAGATCACCGGGAACGGCCACACGGCACCCACGACGTCGCCGTCGAGCAAGACAGTGACCTCGCGGAACGGCCCGTTCTGGTCCGGCGTGTTCATGTACCAGAACTCGTCCGAGTAGTGGGACGAGACGTAGACCTCGAGCACCGCGCGGTAAGCGTTGGCCGGCACGGCGACGCGCGTGGACTCGACGTCGGTCTTGTTCTGGACCACGAACCAGAGCCCATCGTCGAGAGGCAGGCTTCTCGAGACGGGGACGATCAGATCAGCGGGCGACGAGTCCGCCGACGTCAGCTGGGCCTTGCGCCGGAAGTAGAGGTGAAGCGTGAGGTTCGCGTAGTACACGCCGTTGTAGGTGTCGTCGATGAGGTTGCCGAGGTAGACCGCGAGCGTGGAGTTGCCGGCCGCGAGGAGGGACGCGTACTTGGTGACGTCCTTGTGCACGGACCACGTGACGCCGCCCGGGCGCGGCTCGGCGGTGCTGCCGCGCAGGAGCTCCGCCCCGCCGAGCCAGACGCCAAAGATGCGGTCGTACTGCACGCCGTGGCAGTCGGCGCGCCACTCGAGGACGGCGAGGGAGACGTCCCCCCCGCCGCTCAGGCAGGAGGGCGGCGAGTAGGCGGTGGTGACCGGCGGCTTGTTGAGAGTGAGCGCGAAGGACTGTGAGAGGAGGAGCGTGGAGCAGGGCCCCGAGCTCCCCCGCGGCGGGTGCAGCGGCCGGTTGACCTCGAAGAAGGTGGTCTTGGCCTTGGCGAGGTGGCGAGCCGGCAGCGCCGCCTCGACCGTGGCGACGTCCTCGGCCGAGAGGCGGAGGTGGTGCGGCCTAGCGGCGGAGAAGTGGGAGTGGGAGAGCAGAGCGAAGAAGCAGAGGAGGAAGAGGCGGGGAGCAGAGGAGGTAGGCATGGTGCGTGCACGGTTGTGTCCTCGTGAAGGCTGGAATTTAAGGGGAACATCCTTCATCAGATAGCTGAGAAATACGAGTATTATACAATATAACAATTAAAAAAGAGTACAGTACAACAGTATCTATCTTGTCGTATAAACAAATGTATTCTAGGGATATTCAGCTTTGTGAGTGCCGTATAACGGCAAAACAAAGTGGCGAGTAGGTAGGGGGAATTATGGGACTTTTGGGGGGGCTCGAATTGTCCACTAGCTAGTACTACTGTTCTACAATAATAACCGGAAAATGCAGAGTGCGACGATCACACGACCCGGAGGGGCCAAAAACAGCTGGAAACACACCTCTCCAGTTCCACTAGAACGGAACAATGAGTCAGCAACAGTGGAGCACGCAGATAATCATTCTCTTCTAAGGAAAAGAAAGGAAACAAAGATCTCCACAGAGAACTTGTGGTGGATGAATAAGTTGCGGTTGCGTGTTAGTTTATTGGAGAAACGGCCTCGGCTCCATGCTGCGGGAAGGTCCACGCGCGATGGTTTTCGTAGTTATCAGCACTGTCGGCCGCACCTAATCACAAACAAATGTAGGTGGAATCCAGACGCACATCGCCATCAGCTCCCACATAGGAGCAGTACGCTACTGGTAGTAGCTGGTACTGCCGCCCGTATTGTGCTCATAAATTTGATAGCCGTGGTACGTGTGTATTTAGATTTAGATTTTAGATTCTATGTTGGCATGCCCATGCTTGAGCCGGTCTCTTGTTGAATTGCTGTCCCTCTTCCAACGTTCATAAGAGGCCAGGTGATTGTTGAATTAATCGTTCGTTGATGAGTAAGTTGCATGTTCTTGTCTTAAAACCGAAAACTGTCTCAACTCCCGGCAGCAAGGACCAGGGGGTTGTTTTCGTAGTTATGAACACTGTCGAGAGCCATCTAAAGACACAAATGTAGGTGAATCAATGTGTTTTTTTTCTTTCAAAAAGGACCCAGTCTATTATAAAGGTATCCCCTCCGTTTTTTTAATCTACATATGCTTTTATCGAAAGTCAAAGTATCTCTATTTTGACCATACTTATAGAAACGACCTTTATCGGAAAAAAACTTATAGAAAAATTATCAACATTTACAAGGCGAAAGGAATATCTTTATATTCATTATGGAATGTAGTTTCATATTATGTATATTTGGCATTGTAGATGTTGATATTTTTTTATAGAAATTTGGTCTAAGTTTGTAAAGTTTGAATCGACACAAATCTTATATGCGGAGTAAAAAGGAACGGAGGTAGTACAATAGAAGTACAAAACATATCAAACATAATAAGTTACCTCAAGGTCTCTAGACCACCGAATGACCGCAGCCGCCGCCACGAACCGTCAAAGCGATGTTGTCTCTCCCGTACTAGAGTCGGTCTTACTTTATTGATGAAAGTCGGGAAGTCTTCATGGATGTGCTGATAAAGGACCAGTGCCCTGGAGCTGCAGTCGCAGTCATTGACCCCTTAAATCGATCTGAAGAAACTGACCCCAAATCTGGTCGTCGAGTATGCACAACAAGAAACCCTAACCTCGTTGCCCTGAGGAGCTGATAGAATCTACGCTGGAACTCCATCTAGTTTTCCCCGACAGACAAACTTGAAGAGGTTGTTTTCTCGCTAGGCACGAATTAAATTGTCAGCTTCAAGAAAACATTAAAAAATAGTTATAATGAATGTTTCTACTCAAAAGTTTGTAAAGTAAAAAAAATGGAAGTTCAACTCTTTTCCATTGGTACATACCATAAGCATGAAGCCAACATTTTAAAAGGGAAAGTATTATAATTAGACAGTTTGTGTCCAATGCACGCTTTAGCCGCCTTACTCGCGTGCCACGCGTCCGTAGTCCCGCACCCACACACTCTACCTCGTCTCCCCAAGCTTCTTGCACCCACCATCTTTCACGGACCCCTCATCCCATCTGCTCCCCTTTCTCCCAGTATCTCTTCCATCAGCAACTTCCAAACCCCACCACACTATAAGTCTGCACCGCACGGGTTGTTACATTATTGTTGCAAGTTGAAGGTTGCAATAGCCATCGTATTCTCTATGCCAATCTTGAAGCTCGCCCCCACAGCATGCCCCAACTTATTGCCATGCATCGCACCCCAAACTTCTCCCATCTCCTTATCTATTCCTTTGTCGAGATCCTCGCTGAGAGCAGCCATCGGAGGTGCTACGTGATTGGACAGCAGGTGCTGCAACGGGTGGCTGCCAGGGCTCTCGCAGCTGCGAGCGGGCTAACCATTGTTATAAGGTGGCCACTTTCAACATCTCTCGATGTTGTGAGCATCCACCGTGGTGCTACGAGTGAGTCGACGGATGTTGCAAGGGGATGGTGGACAACATCTCTACCTGTTTGTGAGCAGTCCTTGATCTGTGATGAGCAGGACGACGTGTGCTACAAGGGAGTTGCGCCAAAGATCTCTTATTCCGAGTGACTATCAAAGGTGTTGCGAGCCAGTCATGTTGGCGCTTCAAGGGCCGCCAGACAGTGCTAGTGTTGTCAGTAGGCACCGATGCGAGTCAGTGATGGTTGGAGAGGTGCAGCACGGCGATCTTCGTTGTTGCAATGACATCATTGCAAGGTCTGTCATAGCTGCTACAAGTTTGCATGTTTGTCGTTGTTTTATTTGTTGTTGCAAAGTTGATGATGCTCTCCTTCATTGGAAGGAGGCGTCGGGGAGGTTAGAGCATGGATGGAGGGAGGCTGGTGCATGGACAGAACTCTTTTTAAGCACAATGATATGTGAGGGAGGCTAGAACGAGGCTAAACATTCAAATCAACCGATTGACACCTAGCGTCGGCCTTCTAAAAAAGAATAGTTTACGAGTGACAACTAGAAAGGCAATCAAATGTTGTTTTTGTCACAAGGATGTGATTTTGAACATTTGTTTTGACATTATGAATAGGCCATCACTTTATTATATCCCACATATTGTTTTGGGAATCTTTTGGAATATGTTTCAGTGAGATTTGATTGTGAAAGACAATAAAAAGTTGCTTTGTCACAAGGATGTGATTTTGAACATTCTTTTTGACACTATGAATAGGCCAGCACTAGATTATATCCCACATACTGTTTTGGGAATCTTTTGGAATATGTTTCAGTGAGATTTGATTGTATGAAACATGAATATTTAGAGTAATAATATAAGAACTAAAATAGGAAATGCATATGGCCTATTTGTGGTTGATTATTGTATTATTTTAAAATATTTATTAATTACAAATAGCATAATAGAGTGAAAATTACCATGCATGTTGCATGTTGAGGTGGGTCTTTTCCCATGCAAAATGCATGGTGAGGTGGTATGCTTCTATATCGAGAAAAAAAGATTTGTGGGGGCTAACTATTTACATATAGAACATTCAAGTTGCATCTAGTTTGTATCTGCACCATAACTTGTCAAGCATGTTTGTTTTGATTAGGGAAGCAATAGAACATAATATCAGAGTTTAAGCGAGCTACAACAAGCTCGAGTTAACATCATTAAGAAATGTTCTAGATTAATTTGACTTCAGCTAGTGGTCGAGCTGCAAAGTTGGCTTATACCTGGCTTTGTAAAGATTTTGAGTTCATGCCCACCCACTTTTGAGTCAAATAAAGAATACATACAAATTGCAACGCATCATTTTTAGGTTTTCATACATTCCTCAACATGTAAAAGGCTAACAAATACTTCCCTTGTAAAGTAATATAAGACGTTTTTTATCACTAAAGCAGTGATATAAAATGTCTTATACTCCCTCCGTCCAGGTTTACTAGGCCTCTTAACATCACAAGCATGTCCCTTTTTATAAGGCCTCGCTTTGAAAAGATGCATGCATGCGACCATTTCATTGGTTGCATTGAAAGTCATTGTTGTTGGTGCCATGGCTGAAAAATTAATACACTTCATGTCTGCTTTTTCATTGGATGCATGCATGTGAGAGAGTGCATTGAGAGTGGAATAAAAGAATTAATGTGAACAAATTACTATGTGTCTTGGTCTAAGAGAAGTTGTCTTTAGGCCTAATAAACCCGGACGGAGGGAGTACTACTTTAAGGAGGGAGTATCTTATATAGGCTATTCAAGGTAGCCTTTCTGAAACAAATTTATTTTTTGGTTTAAATACATTGTAAAGTGCTAAATTATAAGATATTACATGTAGCTAGTTATTCTATTCTAAACTCTCAGTATTAAAAATGGCATACAAACTGCGTTAATTTGAACTATGTCTAGTCAAAAGTAAATGAGAACCAGCTTCAAGTATGGTTTATTTTTTTCAACCGATCGAGAAAAGATGCTCATACTTAGCTGATTTCTTTTCAAATTGATCTTATCTCTAGTTCAAGATTCCCATGTTTTTTTTTTGAAACTCTAGATCACACGACAGTACACAACTTGGATTTGGAAATAATAGATTCCCATGATGATTCCAAGTCGACAGGTACAACCACATCAAAACATTGTTGTATACGGTCTGCTGGAGAGGAAGGCGGCCAAGAGGTGGCTAACTCTGCCCTATTAGCCACAGGTCGGCGGTGGCCGGAGGAACCCTAGATCTAAGTGTTTTGGTTCTTCTCTCGTAGGGAAATCGAGTTCTTTGTCTCCCGTGAAGTTGGGATTCCGGCCATGGGAATAATGGTTCATTGGCTTTCTCAATGTTGATGTCGTTCCTTGGAGCGAGGTCGACGAGTCATAGGATTGCGTCGGCCATCGAGCACTCAGTTTGGTGTGATTAACATTTGTTCACTGCCGCGGTGTCCTACAGAGCGGATAGTGTTGTGATGTGTTTTTGTTCTCTATTTTCATTTCCATCCGATGAAGCTTAGCCAAATACAGCTTCGACAAGGACTTGTGAAGTTTGTGTCCCAATTCTTTGTTTGGCCAAGGTTGGGAGTATCTTCTAGCCCTCCTCGGTGCCGGATTCTCCAAATGACGATCTATCCAATTCAATGTTGTTAGCATGGTCTACATCGACGATTTTCTGGCTGTTACTTTTACGAGATCCCGAGTTTCAGCAAGCTTGCTCCTAGTAAGGCCTCGTACAATGCTAGATGCTTAGGGAGGTGCTTAAAAAACCGAATTTTTCTGAAGCACCAAAGCCTATTTCTACCGGAGAGACACCTAATTAAGTGTCTACCCTCTATA
The DNA here is from genome assembly GCF_002162155.2 of Triticum dicoccoides. Lineage (NCBI taxonomy): Eukaryota > Viridiplantae > Streptophyta > Magnoliopsida > Poales > Poaceae > Triticum > Triticum dicoccoides. Next base: position 183,082,628 of record NC_041385.1, on the reverse strand, counting down.
AATAAGCAACATTGTTTAAAGAGACACTGGTTATTTCTCTAACCACTTCCCCTAAGCGTCTTGCATTGTACAAGGCCTAAGGTGGATGCCTAAAAGGGGCAATGAGGTTTGCTCACGACGTCGTTGTTTAATGTAGAAAGAAGACAATGCGCATTTCATTAAGGATGCCTGTAACTTCTTGTTATTATAAAAATTCCAGACATGCTAATTTATTTAATATATGACCTTTGACTTTTCAAATAAAAAAAATAGATTCTCAGCTGCCATAGAATAACAAATCCGATACGAGCTTAGACCAACCATTACTTCAGTTGATATTGGCTTACCAGCCCTCGTAACCCACCCTTAAAGCAAACTTAATAACATAGCCATCAATTGGTTATATAAAAATGACATGTCATCAAGAGCTATTAATATCGATTTTTTATATGGGCCCTGTTTGTTTGAGTTTTTGCTGTGCTTTTGCCGCCTTTTCACTTTGGCAAAAAAAATCACAAAAGCTCCTAAATAGAGGCTTTTTTGCTTTGGATTTTGGCTTATGAATAAGCACAATTTAGAAATTGTTTTTTGCTAAACTGAAAAGGCTACAAAAGCAGAAACAAAAGCCCAAACAAACATGACGATAATAAGGTCGGCTATTAGGTTAGTTATTTTTTCCACTTTCTCTCTTCTGTCATTTACTCTTTTTACATAAAAACCTGTGTAGAGGTCGACTCTTATATGAGAGCTAGTGTTCTTCTTTTTATTTGCCTCTCCATTACACCCGCGAAATGACATGTAAGTAGGCTTATAGGTTATTATTATGCTAGTGCTTAGCTTGTAATCGAGCCGAGCAATGCATGAATTGAAGTATTTTCTTTATAAACAAATATAAGACTTTTAGATCATTACTGGAGTATAACTTAACTCAAACACATGATGTAGGCCACATTGTTCACCGAGAGCTTGACCTTGACAGGCCATGCACCTCTCGCTATTTCATACCCCTAGCCACAAATCATTCAAAATCTGGCCGGTGAGTCGCAGACCGTTCATAGTTAGCTGTCATCTTCTCTCAGAAACTAGGCTGGAAACCATCTACACCTCGTTTTCTTTCATTCCCACGTTTCCAGCAGCCGATCAAAAAGCCAGAGCCTTTGAAGAAGAAGAAGAAGAACAAGTTGGAGCTGGACAAAGCCAAAGCCGAAGGCAAGCAAGATGTCGGTCAGTCCACCCTCGTGCGACCCAACAAGTCGCGTCTGCGCTGCATGATCCCTGATCCGGCTCGACAGCGGCCTCGCACCCACCGCACCGCAAGCGACCGCCGTGCCCGCTGACAGGCCGGCCCGGGCGCCGGCACCGCAACTGCTACGGCGGTGGCTCGGCCGCGTGCATGGGTCCCCCGTCTTCCTTTTGGGCGGTGTTCGCGTCGTATGCATGCGCCGATCGCGACGTCTCTCCTACCGGTTGGGCGTTTTGGCTACGTCGAGTACAGTAGTACTGTACATCTGTACATGGCGGCGTGGTGCTGCGAGGTCGTGTCCGCCTGCGTGGCGAGGCCCGGTGGAGATTGGGATGAGGGCCGTGAGGTGCGTGCTTGGCTATTTTGGTTCGATCCGTCGCTGCCCTTCTCGTTGGCGTTGCCTCGTTGGGCGCCGGGCTTCCCGCAATGATCAAAGAACGGGTACGAATAAGGACCTCCTGGTCCCGCCGTCTCCATGGATGGATATTGCACGTCCTCCATCGACTTCCTCCCTCGGTGCGTTCGCCCCCTCCCTCCCTTACCGCCTGTAGGCGACGTTATTTGCACCCACTGTCGTGGCTGTCGATTTGTGCGGTAAGATATTATGCATCCTCTTGGCTGTCGATTTGTGCGTTGAGATATTTACATGATACATTTTCTCATACGTCTTCTCGTGCCACCTCCACATTACAAGTGTCTTCTTTATTCAAATGTTTTTTTTTTTGATTTTTTGAACCTATTCATCTTCAATCATAACGGCACAACAAACATTATAGAAATAAGAAAAATTATATCCGAATTCGTAGATCACCTAGCTAGCCACGACTACAAGCACTGAAGCGACCCGAGGTCGCGCCGCCGCCATTGCCCATCCATCCCTGGAGCCGGGCGAAACTTGTTGTGTTATCCTCGCAAAAAAAAGAACAACACTTCTTGTGTTAGACAGTTGGAAAATTATCGTGCTAAGGCCCATAGGACCAGCGCACCAGACAACAACCGCCGCCGCTGAAGAGTAGCGTAGATCGAAAGAATCCAACCTGAAAACACACGAACAAAGTCGAACGACAACTAGATCCAAAGAATCCATCAAAGACGGATTCGTTGGAGACATACCTCCACACGCCCTCCGACGACGCTAAATGCATCACCGGGACTAGGGTCTGGCGCGGAAAACCTTATTTCATCTTTAAAGAGTTGCCACCGCCTCATCTTTCTAAGTAGTACACAAAATCCTAAATGAACTCATGAAAGCACTATAAACGGAGCAACACCTCTCCTGGCGGCAAGGGCCGGGGTCCACCCGCGCCTTTATGGCCCTATGGCTACCGGAGACGAGGTGGACTGGCGGTGGTGGCAGCTAGAGGCGGGGGACCCTAGGTTTTTTTCTCAAGAGGAGGCCGTGGCTGTGTTGCACAACGTATTTCCTAATAGAAAAATGCATGATTAATTATAAGGCCACATCCTCTTGAATCATATAGGATCATGCCTGCTCCTATTTCAAACTATACGACTTTTAGATTGAAGAAATTTAGATATTTTATGCTCCGTGATTCTTGTATTACATGTAAATCGTACTTAAAATAGGGTTAGTGATAGTTTAGTTAAGTTTGCTCGTTTAGAAGGCAGAACCATGACTTGGATAAGTTCGGGGACTCCATAGCTAGCTGCGATTGATTGTATGAACCTTATGAGTTGAGTAATAGTACAAGTGTTTCGCCCGCCAAAAAAAACCCTATTTTTTAAAACATAAAATTAATATTTCAGTGAAAATATAATAACGATGGTGCTACATAAAGTGAACTCTCTGCCACCGCCGCTGGCCTTGTCGGGAGGCACTATTCGCCGCTATGAGCGACAAAAGAAATGCCGAGCAAACGTACATGTGTGCGCGTCTATGGGCCTAGTGTCTTGTTTGTTACCTCACTACCTATGTTACTGAGGATGTCAGGGAACATAGAAACATGTATACTATAAGTTTATGCGGCCTCTGCAGCTCCGTGGACAGCTGGAGGCACTCACTCCTGGACTGCTCTATGTCATGGTGCATCTGGGCCTTGGCAGACGGAGGGCTGGCCGAACATCTGCAGGAAACAAGTGAACCTAGTGCCAAACAATGGTTATTGTCGATGATAAGTTTGATATCACATGAAGCATTTCTGAAGCTTGCAGTGACCCTTTTGGTGACGTAGACGGCGAGAAGAAAGGCCATTCATAAATGGTCTTCTAGAGCCCCCATGCGACACACTCATTTATAAATCGGTATCTTTCAGATCTTCAAATAATTAAGGAGCAAAAAGAAGTTATGCCAAGCATGGTTGTATACCAAGGGCTCCAACAGGCATTGCTAGACCAAAGGCTCCGCCGACAGGATTCGCTAAAATCCACGTCGATATTGGAGTCTCTAAATGATACAGAAGAGGTGCGGTAGTGGTAGTATGTCATGATGATCAGGGCAACTATTTGGGAAGCTCAACGTTGGTGGTTGAAGGGATACATGATGATGTAGTTCTTGAGTCTATAGCATGCCGGGAAGCTTTTGCACTCGCCCATGACATGTTAATCCAGAGCTTTATTGTAGCATCAGATGTAAAACAAGTAGTGCAAGACATCTCAAGAAACAGCATGGGTCATACAAGATGGTTATCACAGAAATTGAAGCAAGGGCAGCTGCTTTCAATTGTAACATCGTTTTCGAAGGGTGTCGTTCTAACGGTCATGCTCATAGTTTAGCTAAGTTCTCGTTTTCTTTAGCTCGGGACGCCATTTGCTCGGGAAGCCATTTGTGGCTTTCTCATCCCCCTCTCTGTATCCCACAAACTGTGGTATTTGATGAATACAGTCTTTTCATCCCTAAAAAATTGAGCACTTCCTACACCAATTTCCAGCGATTTTTCTTTTTAGTTCTTCCACCTTTTGGTTTTGGTTAGACTTCTATTGTTTTCCATATTTCTTTCAGAAGTAACGCATTTGAAAAAAGACGTTAATAACTTGTTGACGTTCCCTACTGAAGGATCATGCACAAAAAAAGTTCCCTCAAAAAGGTTCACACGAGCGAACGGCGATTTTCCTCGACATTTGCTATAAAACGCTCCCAAAAAACATTCAGGAATTGCCATGCTAAAACAAAAGAGATTTTCCATCCTATAACAGAAATTTGCAATCTTGTAGAATAAAGATTCTCATGCTACAGCAGACAAACTTGTCATGTGTTTCACAGATTTGCCATGCAGTAGAGAGAATTGTCACACATGTCCATGAATTAACATGCTACAATAGGTAGAGTTGCAATGCTACAACAAAGAATTACCATGCTATATGAAAGACATTTTCCTACCTAAGGAATTCCAATGCTGGCAAAAGGGGATTGTCATGCTACATCAGAGGGTACCGTTATAAATTTTCATGCTCTAGATACACAATTTGCCATCCGAATGTGATTTTCAGGATGATCTCAAGCAATAAGATGAGGGTTGCGTTATTCGCTAAGATTGCCATGGGGAGCAAACATTTTGTGTTTTTGCTTAGTCATTCCCTTAAAGGGGTCTATAACATAGAAATGATGCATTCAACCCCGGAAAATGAGGTAATAATAGGCTACCATACAAGATGAGGCAAATTCATTCTTGGCTTTCCTCAAGAATGGAATGTTTTTTAATAGCAGAGGTCTTCATGACTTGGCTAAACATCTATTCATTGCGGAATGTAATATAGAATACAATTTAGATTTTTTGGCTATCTCTGAAACGGGGAGACGTGATTGCTCAGTAAGTCTGCTTAACCGTTTGTCTAGCGAGATAGACTTTACTTGGATTTCATGACTGCCTAGAGGCCATTCTGGGGCATTTTACTTGGCGTAAATAGAGGGACTATGGATGTTTTGGCTAGTTCTGATGGTGAGTTTCACGTTGAACTTCATATTCTAAACAAAGCCGACAACTTCACATGGACCCTCGTTGCTATGTATGGGGCAGCCCAGGATGAGTTCAAGGCCGATTTTCTCCGTGGTTAATTTGGCAAAAGATAATCCATATCCCATTCTTATAGGTGGGGATTTTAATTTGCTTCGATTTCCAAATGAGAAAAGTCGTGGTAGGTTTGATAATCATTGGCCTTTCCTTTTCAATGCTGTCATCGACAGTCTAGATGCGCGAGAGGTTTCCATGATTGGAAGACAATTCACTTGGGCGAATAGTGTTCCGGAACTGACATATGAGAAACTAGATCACGTTTTAATGGATACCGACTAGGAATCTAAATTTCCTATGGTGTCTGTTCGTGCTCTACCTCGTATGGAGGCTATATCATACCACACTCCCGTTCTCCTAATTACTGGGTTGCCACGACCACAATATAGATGCAAGTTCAAGTTTGAACTTGGATGGTTGCTTTGGGATGGCTTCCATGACATGGTTAAGGAGGTGTGGGAAAAACCGGTGGCCGGGCCTACCCCAATACACAGATGGAATAACAAAATGCATGTGTAAATTCCTTGGTGGCTGGGCTAGGCATACGGTGGGTATACTCAAAAAGGAGAAGCTTCTCTTTCATCTATCATTAATGAATTAGAAGCTTTGGCAAAGGCTAGACCTCTATCTGAGCATGAAATCGGGATCAGGAATCATTCGAATGCACAGATACCTAACATGTTGCATGAAGAGGAACTCAAATGGTACCAACATTCTAACTCTCAATTTATCTTGAAAGGTGATTTGAATACTAGATATCTCCATGGAGTTGCCAATGGCAGACACCGGAAGAAAACTATTAATTCCCTACAACAGGATGAGGGCACGATTGAGGGGCATGAGAAACTTAAATTTTATATCACTAATTATTATAAAATCAATTCAGACCCCCAGAGGAAGAAAACTTTTCGATGCATGAGTCCCGAACAGATGACATCCCACAGGTCTCTGATGAGGAAAACAACCTTCTAACAGCTCCATACTCAAAGGAGGAAGTTAGAAAGGCGGTTTTCCTAATGGAGCATAACAAAGCCCCAGGTCCGGATTGTTTTCCCGCCGATTTATCAGAACTTCTGGGAAGTCATCAAACCGGATCTCCTACTTTTGTTTAGCGACCTACATGCTGGTCAACTAGAATTGTTTTGCTTAAACTTCGATGAGATTATTTTATTACCTAAGGTTAGTGAGGCTGAAAGGATACAACAATATAGACCTATTTGTCTCCTTAATGTTAGTTTAAAATTTTCACGAAGGTTGCGACTATTAGGCTAAATTCGGTTGCTGAACATGTGGTTCGGCCTTCACAAACAGCTTTTATGCAAGGCAGGCACATCCTAGATGGAGTTGTTGTCCTGCATGAAACATTCCATGAATTACACCGGAAAAAGTTGAATGGGTTGGTACTCAAACTAGACTTTGAAAAGGCTTATGACAAAGTCAAGTGGCCCTTTCTTCAACAGACACTCAGAATGAAAGGATTTGCTGCAGAGTGGCGTGCTATGACCCATAGCTTCGTTTCTAGAGGTAGTGTTGCCATTAAGGTCAATGATGACGTTGGACACTATTTCCAAACGAAGAAGGGATTGCGACAAGGTGACTCGATATCGCCCATGCTATTCAATATAGTGGCGGATATGCTAGCGGTCATGATTGAGCGTGCCAAGGTTTATGGCCAAATTGATGGGGCAGTTAATCATCTAGTTGATGGTGGTATCTCTATACTTCAATATGTCAATGATACGATTCTCTTCATAGATCATGACCTCGAGAAAGCGAGAAAATTGAAACCGACTTTATCAGCATTCGAGCAACTCTCGGGTCTTAAGATCATTTTTCATAAAAGTGAATTGTTTTGCTTTGGCGAGGCTCAAAAAGAGGCCCACCTGTATGCTGAAATGTTTGGATGCGGGTTGGGACAGTTTCCAATCACATAGTTGGGGATACCGATACATTATCAGAGACTCACAAATGCTGAATGGAAACACGTCAAGGAGAGACTACAAAAACGACTTGACAATTGGAAAGGTAAATTGTTGTCTTTGGGTGGAAGATTGGTCATCATAAATTCAGTACTAAGTAATATGGTACTACATATGATTTCCTTCTTCCAGTTGCCGAAAGGAGTTTTACATAGATTGGATTACTTCCGATGAAGATTCTTTTGGCAAGGAGATAGAGACAGAAAGAAATATCGACTGGCTAAATGGAGTGTGGTTTGCCGTCCCAAAGACCAAGGCGGGTCGGGCATTCATGACCTTGAGGTTAAGAATAGGGCCCTTCTCGGCAAATGGTTGTTTAAATTATTGACGGAAGTGAAGGAAATATGCCCTAAAGGCAATAATAAAGTTGTTATTTATATTTCCTTATATCATGATAGATGTTTATTATTCATGTTAGAATTGTATTAACCCGAAACTTAGTACATGTGTGAATACATAGACAAAACAAAGTGTCCCTAGTATGCCTCTACTTGACTAGCTCGTTAATCAAAGATGGTTCTGTTTCCTGACCATAGACATGTGTTTTCATTTGATGAATGAGATCACATCATTAGAGAATGATGTGATGGACAAGACCCATCCGTTAGCATAGCATTATGATTGTCACCGTTTCATTGCTACTACTTTCTTCATGACTTATACATGTTCCTCGGACTATGAGATTATGCAACTCCTGAATACCGGAGGAACACCTTGCATGCTATCAAACGTCACAACGTAACTGGGTGATTATAAAGATGCTCTACAGATGTCTCCAAAGGTGTTTGTTGGGTTGGCATAGATCAAGAATAGGATTTGTCACTCCGTGTTTCAGAGAGGTATCTCTGGGCCCTCTCAGTAATGCTCATCACTATAAGCCTTGCAAGCAATGTGACTAATGAGTTAGTTGCGGGATGAAGCATTATGGAACAAGTAAAGAGACTTGCCGGTAACGAGATTGAACTAGGTATGATGATACCGACGATTGAATCTCGGGCAAGTAACATACCGATGACAAAGGGAACAACGTATGTTGTTGTGCCATTTGACCGATAAAGATCTTCGTAGAATATGTAGGAGCCAATATGAGCATCCAGGTTCCGCTATTGGTTATTGATCGGAGCTATGTCTCGATCATGTCTACATAGTTTTCGAACCCGTAGGGTCCGCACGCTTAACGTTGAATGACGAGTTGTATTATGAGTTATGTGGTTTTTATGACCGAAGTTTGTTCGGAGTCCCGATAAGATCACAGAAATGACGAAGAGTCTCGAAATGGCCAAGACATAAAGATTGATATATTGGACGACATTATTCGGACACCGGAAGAGTTCCGAGAGGTACCGAGTAAAAACGGAGTGCCGGAGGGGTTATCGGAACCCCCCCGAGGAAGCAATGGGCCAACATAGGCCATAGGGGAGAGAGAGGACAGCCCACATAGGGGAGGCGGGCGCCCCCCCCATGGGGAGTCCGAATAGGACAAGGGAAGGGGGCGCAGCCCCCCCTTCCCTTTCCCTCTCCCTCTCCCTTCCTTTCCCTCTTCCACCAGGTGGAATCCTACTAGGACTTGGAGTCCTAGTAGGACTCCCTTCTCTTGGCGCACGATGCAAGGGCCGACCGGCCTCCCCCTCTTCTCCTTTATATATGGGGGTAGGGGCACCCCAAAACACATCAAGTTCTCTTAACCGTGTGTGGTGCCCCCCTCCATAGTTACACATCTCGCTCATATCGTCGTAGTGCTTAGGGGAAGCCCTGCACCGGTAACATTATCAATGAAGGAAATATGCCCTAGAGGCAATAATAAAGTTATTATTTATTTCCTCATATCATGATAAATGTTTATTATTCATGCTAGAATTGTATTAACCGGAAACATGATACATGTGTGAATACATAGACAAACATATAGTCACTAGTATGCCTCTACTTGACTAGCTCATTAATCAAAGATGGTTATGTTTACTAACCATAGACATGTGTTGTCATTTGATTAATGGGATCACATCATTAGGAGAATGATGTGATTGACATGACCCATTCCATTAGCCTAGCACTTGATCGTTTAGTATGTTGCTATTGCTTTCTTCATGACTTATACATGTTCCTGTAACTAGGAAATTATGCAACTCCCGTTTACCGGAGGAACACTTTGGGTGCTACCAAACGTCACAACGTAACTGGGTGATTATAAAGGAGTACTATAGGTGTCTCCAAAGGTACATGTTGGGTTGGCGTATTTCGAGATTAGGATTTGTCACTCCGATTGTCCGAGAGGTATCTCTGGGCCCACTCGGTAATGCACATCACTATAAGCCTTGCAAGCATTGTAACTAATGAGTTAGTTGCGGGATGATGTATTATGGAACGAGTAAAGAGACTTGCCGGTAACGAGATTGAACTAGGTATTGGATACCGACGATCGAATCTCAGGCAAGTAACATACTGATGGCAAAGGGAACAACGTATGTTGTTATGCGGTTTGACCGATAAAGATCTTCGTAGAATATGTGGGAGCCAATATGAGCATCCAGGTTCCGCTATTGGTTATTGACCGGAGACGTGTCTCGGTCATGTCTACATAGTTCTTGAACCCGTAGGGTCCGCACGCTTAAGGTTTTGATGATAGTTTTATTATGAGTTTATGAGTTTTGATGTACCGAAGGAGTTCGGAGTCCCGGATGAGATCGGGGACATGATGAGGAGTCTCAAAATGGTTGAGACGTAAAGATCGATATATTGGACGACTATATTTGTGTTGGGGAACGTAGTAATTTCAAAATTTTCCTACGCACACGCAAGATCATGGTGATGGCATAGCAACGAGAGGGGAGAGTATTGTCCACATACCCTCGTAGACCGTAAGCGGAAGCGTTATGACAACGCGGTTGATGTAGTCGTACATCTTCACGATCCGACCGATGCAAGCACCGAACGTATGGCACCTCCGAGTTCAGCACACGTTCAGCTCGATGACGATCTCCGGACTCCGATCCAGCAAAGTGTCGGGGATGAGTTCCGTCAGCACGACGGCGTGGTGACGATGATGATGTTCTACCGGCGCAGGGCTTCGCCTAAACTCCGCGACGATATGACCGAGGTGGAATATGGTGGAGGGGGGCACCGCACACGGCTAAGGAACGATCCGTAGATCAACTTGTGTGTCCTAGGGTGCCCCCCGCCCCCATATATAAAGGAGCAAGGGGGGAGGCCGGCCGGCCCTAGAGGGCGCGCCAGGAGGAGGAGTCCTCCTCCTAGTAGGAGTAGGACTCCCCCTTTCCTACTCCTACTAGGAGGGGGAAAGGAAGGGGGAGAGGGAGAAGGAAAGAGGGGGCGCCACCCCCCTCCTAGTCCAATTCGGACAAGAGGGGGAGGGGGGCGCGGCCCATGCTGGCTGCCCCTCTCTCTCTCCACTAAGGCCCATAGGGCCCATTACTTCTCCCGGGGGGGGGGGGGGTTCCGGTAACCCTCCGGCACTCCGGTTTTCTCTGAAAACGTCCGGAACACTTCCGGTGTCCGAATATAGTCGTCCAATATATCAATCTTTATGTCTCGACCATTTCGAGACTCCTCGTCATGTCCGTGATCACATCCGGGACTCCGAACAAACATCGGTACATCAAAACTTATAAACTCATAATAAAACTGTCATCGTAACGTTAAGCGTGCGGACCCTACGTGTTCGAGAAATATGTAGACATGACCTAGAACTATTCTCAGTCAATAACCAATAGCGGAACCTGGATGCCCATATTGGTTCCTACATATTCTACGAAGATCTTTATCGGTCAAACCGCATAACAACATACGTTGTTCCCTTTGTCATCGGTATGTTACTTGCCCGAGATTTGATCGTCGGTATCCAATACCTAGTTCAATCTCGTTACCGGCAAGTCTCTTTACTCGTTACGTAATGCATCATCCCGCAACTAACTCATTAGTCACATTGCTTGCAAGGCTTATAGTGATGTGCATTACCGAGAGGGCCGAGAGATACCTCTCCGACAATCGGAGTGACAAAACCTAATCTCGAAATACGCCAACCCAACATGTACCTTTGGAGACACCTGTAGTATTCCTTTATAATCACCCAGTTACGTTGTGACGTTTGGTAGCACCCAAAGTGTTCCTCCGGTAAACGGGAGTTGCATAATCTCATAGTTACAGGAACATGTATAAGTCATGAAGAAAGCAATAGCAATATACTAAACGATCAAGTGCTAGGCTAACGGAATGGGTCATGTCAATCACATCATTCTCCTAATGATGTGATCCCATTAATCAAATGACAACACATGTCTATGGTTAGGAAACATAACCATCTTTGATTAATGAGCTAGTCAAGTAGAGGCATACTAGTGACTATATGTTTGTCTATGTATTCACACATGTATTATGTTTCCGGTTAATACAATTCTAGCATGAATAATAAACATTTATCATGATATGACGAAATAAATAATAACTTTATTATTGCCTCTAGGGCATATTTCCTTCCGTCTCCCACTTGCACTAGAGTCAATAATGTAGTTCTCATCGCCATGTGATTTAACACAAATATTCATATCTGTATATGATTAACACCCATAGTTCACATCGTCATGTGACCAACACTCAAAGGGTTTACTAGAGTCAATAATCTAGTTCACATCGCTATATGATTAACACCCAAAGAGTACTAAGGTGTGATCATGTTTTGCTCGTGAGAGAAGCTTTAGTCAACGGGTCTGTCACATTCAGAGCCGTATATATTTTGCAAATATTCTATATCTACAATGCTCTGCACGGAGCTACTCTAGCTAATTGCTCCCACTTTCAATATGTATCCAGATTGAGACTTAGAGTCATCTGGATTGGTGTAAAAGCTTGCACCGATGTAACTCTTTACGACGGGCCCTTTTATCACCTCCATAATCGAGAAATATTTCCTTAGTCCTTACTAAGGATATTCTTGACCAATGTCCAGGGATCTACTCCTAGATCACTATTGTACTCCCTTGCCAAATTCAGAGCAAGGTATACAATAGGTCTGGTACATAGCATAGCATACTTTTATAGAACCTATGACTGAGGCATAGGGAATGACTTTCATTCTCTTGTCTATTTTCTGCCGTGGTCGGGATTTGAGTCTTACTCAATTTCACACCTTTGCAACACAGGCAAGAACTCTTTCTTTGACTGTTCCATTTTGAACTATTTCAAAATCTTGACAAGGTATGTACTTATTGAAAACTTATCAAGCGTCTTGATCTATCTCAATAGATCTGGATGCTTAATATGTAAGTAGCTTTACTGAGGTCTTTATTTAAAAGAAATCCTTTCAAATACTCCTTTATGCTTTCCAGAAAAATTCTACATCATTTCTGATCAACAATATGTTACTCACATATATTTATCAGAAAGGCGGTAGTGCTCCCACTCACTTTATTGTAAATACAGGCTTCACCACAAGTCTGTATAAAACCATATGCTTTGATCAACTTATCAAAGCGTATATTCCAACTCTGAGATGCTTGCACCAGTCCATAGATGGATCGCTGGAGCTTGCACATTTCGTTAGCACCTTTAGGATTGACAAAACCTTCTGGTTGCATCATATACAACTCTTCTTTAAGAAAACCATTAAGGAGTGCAGTTTTGACATCCATTTGCCAGATTTCATAAAATGTGGCAATTGCTAACATGATTCGGACAGACTTAAGCATCGCTACAGTTGAGAAAATCTCATCGTAGTCAACACCCTGAACTTGTCGAAAACCTTTTTTTGTGACAAGTCGAGCTTTGTAGATAGTAACATTACTATCATCATCCGTCTTCCTCTTGAAGATCCATTTATACAATATGGCTTGCCGATCATCGGGCAACTCCACCAAAGTCCACACTTTGTTCTCATACATGGATCCCATCTCAGATTTCATGGCCTCAAGCCATTTCGCGGAATCTGGGCTCATCATCGCTTCCTCATAGTTCGTAGGTTCATCATGGTCTAGTAACATGACTTCCAGAACAGGATTACCGTACCATTCTGGTGCGGATTGTACTTTAGAAAACCTACGAGGTTTTGTAGTAACTTGATCTGAAGTTTCATGATCATCGTCATTAGCTTCCTCACTAATTGGTGTAGGAATCACTGGAACTGATTTATGTGATGAACTACTTTCCAATTCGGGAGAAGGTACAAATTACCTTATCAAGCTCTACTTTCCTCGCACTCACTTCTTTCGAGAGAAACTCCTTCTCTAGAAAGGATCCATTTTTAGCAACGAATATCTTGCCTTCGGATCTGTGATAGAAGGTGTACCCAACAAATTTTCCTTTGGGTATTCTATGAAGATGCACTTCTCCAATTTGGGTTTGAGCTTATCAGGCTGAAACTTTTTCACACAAGCATCGCAGCCCCAATCTTTAAGAAACGACAACTTGGATTTCTTGCTAAACCACAGTTCATATGATATCGTCTCAAACGGATTTAGATGGTGCCCTTTTAACGTGAATGCAGTTGTCTCTATTGCATAACCCCAAAACAATAGTGGTAAATCAGTAAGAGACATCATAGATCGCATCATATCCAATAAAGTGCGGTTACGACGTTCGGACACACCATAACGTTGTGGTGTTCCAGGTGGCGTGAGCTGTGAAACTATTCCACATTGTTTTAATTGAAGACCAAACTCGTAACTCAAATATTCGTCTCCGCGATCAGATCGCAAAAACTTTATTTTCTTGTTACGATGATTTTTCCACTTCACTCTGAAATTCTTTGAACCTTTCAACTATTTCAGACTTATGTTCATCAAGTAGATATACCCATATCTGCTCAAATCATCTTGTGAAGGTCAGAAAATAACGATACTTGCCACGAGCCTTCATACTCATTGGTCTGCATACATCAGTATGTATTATTTCCAACAAGTCAGTAGCTCGTTCCATTGTTCCGAAGAATGGAGTTTTAGTCATCTTGCCCAAAAGGCACGGTTCGCAAGCATCAAATGATTCATAACCAAGTGATTCCGAAAATCCATCTTTATGGAGTTTCTTCATGCGCTTTACACCGATATGACCCAAACGGCAGTGGCACAAATAAGTTGCACTAACATTATTAACTTTGCATCTTTTGTCATCAATATTATGAATATGTGTATCACTACGATCGAGATCCAACAAACTATTTTCATTAGGTGTATAACCATTGAAGGTTTTATTCAAGTAAACAGAACAACAATTATTCTCTGATTTTAAATGAATAACCGTATTGCAATAAACATGATCAAATCATATTCATGCTCAACGCAAACGCCAAATAACATTTAGTTAGGTTTAACACTAATCCCAAAAGTATAGGGAGTGTGCGATGATGATCATATCAATCTTGGGACTACTTCCAACACTCATCGTCACTTCCCCTTCAACTAGTCTCTGTTTATTCTGTAACTCCTGTTTCGAGTTATTAATTTTAGCAACCGAACAAGTATCAAATACTCACGGGCTACTATAAACACTAGTAAGGCACACATCAATAATCTGTATATCAAATATACCCTTGTTCACTTTGCCATCCTTCTTATCCACCAAATATTTAGGGCATTTCCGCTTCCAGTGACCATTTCCTTTGCAGTGTAAACACTCAATTTCAGGCTTTGGTCCAGCTTTGGTCTTCTTCATGGGAGTGAAAACTTGTTTGCCATTCTACTTGAAGTTTCCCTTTCTTTCCCTTTGCCCTTTTCTTGAAACTAGTGGTCTTGTCAATCATCAACACTTGATGCTCTTTCTTGATTTCTACCTTCGTCGATTTCAACATCACAAAGAGCTCGGGAATCGTTTTCGTCATCCCTTGCATACTATAGTTCATCACGAAGTTCTAGTAACTTAGTGATGGTGACTAGAGAATTCTGTCAATCACTATCTTATCTGGAAGATTAACTCCCACTTGATTCAAGCGATTGAAGTACCCAGACAATCTGAGCACATGCTCACTAGTTGAGCGATTCTCCTCCATCTTTTAGCTATAGAACTTGTTGGAGACTTCATATCTCTCAACTCGGGTATTTGCTTGAAATATTAACTTCAATTCCTGGAACATCTCATATGGTCCATGACGTTCAAAACATCTTTGAAGTCCCGATTCTAAGCCGTTAAGCATGGTGCACTAAACCATCAAGTAGTCATCATATTGAGCTAGCCAAACGTTCATAATGTCTGCATCTGCTCCTGCAATAGGTTTGTCACCTAGCGGTGCATCAAGGACATAATTCTTCTGTGCAGCAATGAGAATAAACCTCAGATCACGGAACCAATCCGCATCATTGCTACTAACATCTTTCAACACAGTTTTCTCTAGGAACATATCAAAATAAACATATGAAAGCAACAACGCGAGCTATTGATCTATAACATAATTTGCAAAATACTACCAGGACTAAGTTCATGATAAATTTAAGTTCAATTAATCATATTACTTAAGAACTCCCACTTAGACAGACATCTCTCTAGTCATCTAAGTGATCATGTGATCCAAATCAACTAAACCATGTCCAATCATCACGTGAGATGGAGTAGTTTCAATGGTGAACATCACTATGCTGATCATATCTACTATATGATTCACGTTCGACCTTTCGGTCTCCGTGTTCCGAGGCCATATCTGTATATGCTAGGCTCGTCAAGTTTAACCTGAGTACTCCGCATGTGCAACTATTTTGCACCCGTTGTATTTGAACGTAGAGCCTATCACACCCGATCATCACGTGGTGTCTCAGCACGAAGAACTTCCGCAACGGTGCATACTCAGGGAGAACACTTCTTGATAATTTAGTGAGAGATCATCTTAAAATGCTACCGTCAATCAAATCAAGATAAGATGCATAAAGGATAAACATCACATGCAATCAATATAAGTGATATGATATGGCCATCATCATCTTGTGCTTGTGATCTCCATCTTCGAAGCACCGTCGTGATCACCATCGTCACCAGCACGACACCTTGATATCCATCGTAGCATCGTTGTCGTTACGCCATCTATTGCTTCTACGACTATCGCTACCGCTTAGTGATAAAGTAAAGCAATTACAGGGCGTTTGCATTTCATACAATAAAGCGACAACCATATGGCTCCTGCCAGTTGCCGATAACTTCGGTTACAAAACATGATCATCTCATACAATAAAATGTAGCATCACGTCTTGACCATATCACATCACAACATGCCCTGCAAAAACAAGTTAGACGTCCTCTACTTTGTTGTTGCAAATTTTACGTGGCTGCTACGGGCTTAGCAAGAACCGTTCTTACCTACGCATCAAAACCACAACGATAGTTCGTCAAGTTAGTGCTGTTTTAACCTTCGCAAGGACCGGGCGTAGCCACACTCGATTCAGCTAAAGTGAGAGAGACAGACACCCGCCAGCCACCTTTAAGCACGAGTGCTCGTAACGGTGAAACCAGTCTCGCGTAAGCGTACGCGTAATGTCGGTCCGGGCCGCTTCATCTCACAATACCGCCGAACCAAAGTATGACATGCTGGTAAGCAGTATGACTTGTATCGCCCACAACTCACTTGTGTTCTACTCGTGCATATGACATCTACGCATAAAACCAGGCTCGGATGCCACTGTTGGGGAACGTAGTAATTTCAAAATTTTCCTACGCACACGCAAGATCATGGTGATGGCATAGCAACGAGAGGGGAGAGTATTGTCCACGTACCCTCGTAGACCGTAAGCGGAAGCGTTATGACAACGCGGTTGATGTAGTCGTACGTCTTCATGATCTGACCGATCCAAGCACTGAACTTACGGCACCTCCGAGTTCAGCACACGTTCAGCTCGATGACGATCCCCGGACTCCGATCCAGCAAAGTGTCGGGGATGAGTTCCGTCAGCACGACAGCGTGGTGACGATGATGATGTTCTATCGGTGCAGGGCTTCGCCTAAACTCCGTGACAATATGACCGAGGTGGAATATGGTGGAGGGGGGCACCGCACACGGCTAAGGAACGATCCGTAGATCAACTTGTATGTCCTAGGGTGCCCCCCCCCCCCGCCCCCGTATATAAAGGAGCAAGGGGGGAGGCCGGCCGGCCCTAGAGGGCGCGCCAGGAGGAGGAGTCCTCCTCCTAGCAGGAGTAGGACTCCCCCTTTCCTACTCCTACTAGGAGGGGGAAAGGCAGGGGGAGAGGGAGAAGGAAAGAGGGGGGCGCCGCCCCCCTCCTAGTCCAATTCGAACCAGAGGGGGAGGGGGCGCGCGGCCCATGCTGGCTGCCCCCCTCTCTCTCCACTAAGGCCCATAGGGCCCGCTACTTCCCCCGGGGGGGTTTCGGTAACCCTCCGGCACTCCAGTTTTCTTCGAAAACGTCCGGAACACTTCCCCTGTCCGAATATAGTCGTCCAATATATCACTCTTTATGTCTCGACCATTTTGAGACTCCTCGTCATGTCCGTGATCACATCCGGGACTCCGAACAAACTTCGGTACATCAAAACTCATAAACTCATAATAAAACTGTCATCGTAACGTTAAGCGTGCGGACCCTACGGGTTTGAGAACTATGTAGGCATGACCTAGAACTATTCTCGGTCAATAACCAATAGCGGAACCTGGATGCCCATATTGGTTCCTACATATTCTACGAAGATCTTTATCGGTCAAACCGCATAACAACATACGTTGTTCCCTTTGTCATCGGTATGTTACTTGCCCGAGATTTGATCGTCGGTATCCAATACCTAGTTCAATCTCGTTACCGGCAAGTCTCTTTACTCGTTACGTAATGCATCATCCCGCAACTAACTCATTAGTCACATTGCTTGCAAGGCTTATAGTGATGTGCATTACCGAGAGGGCCGAGAGATACCTCTCCGACAATCGGAGTGACAAAACCTAATCTCGAAATACGCCAACCCAACATGTACCTTTGGAGACACCTGTAGTATTCCTTTATAATCACCCAGTTACGTTGTGACGTTTGGTAGCACCCAAAGTGTTCCTCCGGTAAACGGGAGTTGCATAATCTCATAGTTACAGGAACATGTATAAGTCATGAAGAAAGCAATAGCAATATACTAAACGATCAAGTGCTAGGCTAACGGAATGGGTCATGTCAATCACATCATTCTCCTAATGATGTGATCCCATTAATCAAATGACAACACATGTCTATGGTTAGGAAACATAACCATCTTTAATTAATGAGCTAGTCAAGTAGAGGCATACTAGTGACTATATGTTTGTCTATGTATTCACACATGTATTATGTTTCCGGTTAATACAATTCTAGCATTAATAATAAATATTTATCATGATATGAGGCAATAAATAATAACTTTATTATTGCCTCTAGGGCATATTTCCTTCAATTCGGAGTTCGGAAAGGTTCCGAGTGATTCGGGTATTTTTCGGAGTACCGGGGAGTTACGGGAATTCGTATTGGGCCTCAATGGGCCATACGGGAAAGGAGAGAAAGGGCCAAAAGGGTGGACGCACCCCTCCCGTTGGACTAGTCCGAATTGGACTAGGGAGGGAGGGCGCCCCCTTCTGTAAGGGCATATTCTTCCCTAAGTGTTTTGGTGATTGATGACAATGCTCGTGCGGACTAATCGTGTGCCTTGAGTCCCTCAGATTTCTCATCATTAGGTACAAGACGATTCGATGCCCCTTGGAGACTGTTGAAGCCGGCGTTGTTCTACGTTTCTCCTTGGTGGAGTTGAGTCGTAGGAGAGCCGTACTATTAAGAGGGGGTCCGCGTCGGAAAGGTAGGGTGGAATCTCACGTACACTTGTCCCTCCTTTCCTTGCACTTTGGAGCTACCCGTCGTTATCTTGGTTGTGTGGAAAACTGGCGACTACTACCGTACTTGCGGTAGTACCGCAGGTACGAGCGGTAGTACCGCGGCTCTTCACGGTAGTACCGCCCTTTGGTGCGGTAGTACCGCGGCTCCCTGGCCTAGTGCCGCTCCGGTGCGGTAGTAGGGGGCGGATGTAATTTTTTACATCCGCGCCATTCACGGTAGTACCGCTCTTCCAGCACGGTAGTACCGTGGTGGCCCACGGTAGTACCGCTCCCTTGGAGTCGTAGTACCGTGGCCCTTCGGCCTAGTACCGCAGTGTCGCGGTAGTAGGCGCGGATGAAAAAATTTTCATCCGCGCCGACCACGGTAGTACCGCGCCTCGCGGGCGGTAGTACCGCGTCGGGTTTTCGCACCACCCTAGCTTCTGCGGAAGTATGCACGGATGTAATTTATTTTCATCCGCGCCCTTCCAGGCCGTGACCCTCCTGCCTTGCGATAGTACCGCAAGAGGGAGCGGTAGTACCGCGCGAGCGGTAGTACAGCCCCTTCTTCAGGCTTGTTCCGTCCTGTGCAGTTGCAACGGTAGTACCATGGTGGACCACGGTAGTACCGCGTCCTTGGAGCGGTAGTACCGTGTGTCGCGGGCAGAACTAGTGGATAACGGTTGGATTCTTTCCACGACTATATAAGGGTTGTCTTCTACCTCTAGTTGACTACCTCTTCCACCTCTAAGCTCCATTGTTGCTCCAAACTCCATTTTCGCCCGATCTCTCTCCCTAGCCAATCAAACTTGTTGATTTGCTCGGGATTGGGTGACAAGGGCCCGATCTACACTTCCACCAAAGGATATTTGATTCCCCCCACTTATCCCTTGCGGATCTTGTTACTCTTGGGTGTTGAGCACCCTAGACGGTTGAGGTCACCTCGAAGCCATACTCCATTGCGGTGAAGCTTCGTGGTGTGGTTGTTGTTGGGAGCCTCCGATTGTTGTGGAGATTGCCCCAACCTTGCTTGTAAAGGTTCGGTCGCCGCCTTCAAGGTCACCAATAGTGGAATCACGGCATCTCGCATCATGTGAGGGCGTGAGGAGAATACGGTGGCCCTAGTGGCTTCTTGGAGAGCATTGTGCCTCCACACCGCTCTAACGGAGACGTACTTCCCCTTAAAAGGAAGGAACTCCGGTAACACATCCTTGTCTCCACCGGCTCCACTATTGGTTATTTCGTGCCTTTACTTCCGCAAGCTTACTTATTGTTACATCTCTTGTTTGCTTGCGTGCTAGTTGAGATTGCATCATATAGGTTGCTCACTTAGTTGCACATCTAGACAACCTATTTGTTGCAAAGTTTAATTTGGTAAAGAAAAGGTTAAAAATTGTTAGTTGCCTATTCACCCCCCCCTCTAGTCAACCATATCGATCCTTTCAATTGGTATCAGAGCCTCGTCTCTTTATTAAGGACTTTGCCGTCCGAAGAGTATGGTTGACACCAACGATGGTGCGGAGGAACACTCCGGTGTGAATCCCATCTCATCTTCGGCCGAAGGGGGAACCTCGGTCTCTCGTGAGGAGTTCAATGTGGCTTTAGACACATTGAAAACCTCCATGACGGCCGAGGTTAAAAGCATGTTTAATGATTTCCTAGAGGGACTCAAACTATCTACCGCGCCTATGAAAGTGGGTGATCCTACTAACAAGGTGACGGATGCTATCTCCGACAAAGGGGAAGCTAACAATGAAAAGAGTCCTTCTACTAGTGGTAGAAATGGCACCGGCATCTTTGCCATGTGGAATCACCGGTTTATGGAGGGCCTATCCCCTCCACTCATTTGAATCATGCCGGTCCACCTCCTAAATATGAGAAACATGAAGATTTTGATAATTGGGTCTATCGCTTTAAGCGTCATTTGAAACATGTGAACACTAACCTTTGGAGAATCATTGAAGAAGGTTTTTATCCTCATGACCCAAGCAACCTCACCCCCGAGAAGCCGTGGACAATCAATTCAATGAAAGTGCTCTCTTCATCATCCAAGATGCAATCCTTCCCGAAGATCTCCCTCACCTTCGACCCCATGTCGTGGCTAAAGAAGCATGGAAATGTGTCGAGGGTCTCTATCGTGGAAGTGCTAGCATTCAACGGTCCAACTATGAGGTGGTGCAAGATGAAGCCGATGAGTTTGCAATGAAAGAAGACGAAGAACCTCGTGAGCTCTTTCGAAGAGTGACCAAACTCGCGGTGGCTCTCCGAGATCATGGAAGCAAGGACACGGATGACAATTGGATCAAGCGGAAGTTCCTCAAGGCCATGATGCCCTACAACAAAGCCATGTCCTCCGTCATTCGTCAACGACCGGACTTCCACACCTTGACCTCAAGTGAAGTGTTGGATGAGTTCGTTGCAATGAGCATCTTGGACAACACAATGCGGTGCTCCATTCTCAAAGAGTAAAGAAGCCTAACCTTGCCTTGAAGGCCAAGGTTATTGAGG
This sequence comes from Triticum dicoccoides, assembly GCF_002162155.2. Taxonomy (NCBI): domain Eukaryota; kingdom Viridiplantae; phylum Streptophyta; class Magnoliopsida; order Poales; family Poaceae; genus Triticum; species Triticum dicoccoides. The sequence goes on along the minus strand of NC_041385.1, from coordinate 183,061,190 downwards.
AAGAAGTGGAGGATGAGGAAAGCAACCCCGAGGACACCAAGTTTGACTACCATGAGCACATGGCCCTTGCTTCAAGACAGTTTTGGAGCAAGAAGAGCTCAAGACCCAACTTCAACAAGAACAACTCAAGTGGCGTCAAGGGCAAACAACGAGTGAGAACTTGTTTCAACTGTGGCAATGTGAGTCATTTCGTTGCGGATTGTCCTTACGAGAAGCGGGAAGACAATGGTGGCAAGTTCATTCGAAAAGACAAAGCCAAGTCCTTCCCCAACAAGAACAACTTCGCCAAGAAGACTCCCACGCGTGGGTTGGTGGTTCAAGAAGAATACCAAGAGGATGACGATGATGATGAAAATGAAGAAGCAACGGCCATGGCATCCATTGCCATTGCTACTCCCCGGGTGTCTCTCTTCGAATCACCCAACGAAAACATCACCGCTAGATGCCTCATGGCTAAGGCTTCAAACAAGGTAACCCCCAACATCACAACCACCTTCATTACTAATCCCTCCGTGGAGGATTGCATTGATGGACATGTTGAGTCTAATGAGGAAGTGAACGAATTTGAGTCTTTTATGAGTAAGCTCAAGGGAAAGTCCAAGAAGCACTTTGTTGCTCTCTTGGAACAACTTGGTGAGGCCAATGACATGATCGAGGCTCACGAAGAAACCATCTCCAAGATGGAAGGTCATAGTCGTGACTATGCCGATGAGATATCGGATCTCTCTAATGCTCTTGAGGAAGAGCGTGTGCATCATTTGACTCTTGAGGAGTCACACAATGATGACCGTGCTAAGTTAAAGAAAGATCTTGATCATGCTCTTGTCATGTCTCGTGTGCTAACCTCTGAGAAGGCTAAACTTGGGGTTGATCATGCTAGACTCAAAGAGGAGTTTGAGATACTTGACAAGGCCCACAAGGTCTTGAAGGGTACTCATGCTAGCCTCAAGGAGTCTCATGCTCAACTCCAAGTTAAGTTAATCAAGGAAAAGGCCACCTTTCCTCATATGGTATTAATTGATAATGCATGTGCTTCTAACCCTTGTTGTGAGCATGTGCATCTTGTGGAGGAAAATGCCAAGTTGAAGGAACAACTTGAGAAGGGCCTTGTGACTTGTATTCAAGGTGAGAAAAACCTCAACGACCTTTTGAGCAATCAAAAGGAAGGTGTGGGCAAAGAAGGAATTGGGTTTGCACCCAAGTCCAAGAGCAAGAAGAAGAAGAACAACAAGGCCAATCGTCCTCCTCCCCTCAAACAAACGTTCGTGAAAGAGGGAGAGGGTACTTCTAAGAAGAAGAAGGGGAAAGTGAAGGAAGTTGATGTCCAAAAGGGCAAGAACATTTCCTCAAGCAAAGCCGGCGACTTTAACCCTTCATATGTGTTGTGTCGTGCTAGTGATGGACATGTTTATGCTAAATTTGTTGGTTCCTCTTATGAATATATTGAATGGTCTATTTGAGTTCCCAAGACCCTTGTTACTAACATCAAAGGACCCATTACTAAATGGGTACCTAAAACCAAGCATTGATCTTGTGTAGGTGTTTGCTTCCGGTGGGGGATCATGGTTGCTCGATAGTGGAGCAAAAAATCATATGACAGGGAGCAAGGACTTGGTGGTGGACGTGCAAGAGATTCCATCTATGCCCACCAATGTCGAGTGGGGTGATGCATCACATTCTAAGGTATTGGGTCTCGGCAAGGTTGTCATTTCTCATGATCTAACGATCGAGAAACTCATGCTTGTTGAGTCCCTTGCATTTAATTTACTTTCCGTTCGTCAACTTGCACTCATGGGCTTTGCCACATTCTTTGATATTGATACCGTGGCCCTCTTGTGGAGCAAGACTCTTAAAGTAGCCTTCATTGGGCATGTCGAGAACGGTCTCTATGTGGTTAACTTTTCGGAGCAACCCACTAAGATCGCGACATGCCTAATGGCTAAAGTTGACGTGGGATGGCTTTGGCATCGCCGTTTAGCCCACGTTAATATGAGATCTTTGCAAAGTCTTCTCAAGGGGGACCATGTTCGTGGACTAACAAATGTTAGTTTTGCCAAAGATCGTGCTTGCAGTGCTTGTATCGAAGGAAAGCTTCATGAAGAGGCTCACCCTCCCTCAACCATCATCTACTCAAAAAGACCCTTGGAGCTCCTTCACATGGATCTCTTCGGGCCTCCATCTTTTGATAGTCTTGGAGGAAGAAAGTATTGCTTGGTGATTGTGGATGATTATTCAAGATACACTTGGGTATACTTCTTCAAGAGGAAGAGTGAGACCCAACAAACCGTCATCAACTTTGCAAATGAAGCTCAACGTCAACATGATGCAAAGATCTTGACAATAAGAAGCGACAACGGCACCGAGTTCAAGAACTACACCTTGGATGAGTTTCTTAGTGATGAGGGGATCAAGCATCAATATGCGGCACCTTATACCCCTCAACAAAATGGTGTTGCGGAGAGGAAGAACCGGACGTTGATGGATGCGGCAAGGACCATGATGGCGGAGTTCAAGTCTCCATACAACTTTTCGGCCGAAGCCATCAACACCGCATGTCATGCATCCAATCGGCTCTATCTTCGCAAAGGCTTGAACAAGACTCCTTATGAGATCCTCACCGGCAACAAGCCCAACCTCAAGTACTTCCGGGTGTTCGGTTGTAAGTGTTTCATTCTCAAGAAAGGTGTCCGGTTGTCTAAATTTGAGGCTAGAGCTCATGAGGGCATATTTGTTGGTTATGCTACAAACTCTCATGCTTACCGTGTCCTCAACAAGTCCACCGGACTCATTGAGGAGACGTGTAACGTGGAGTTTGACGAAAATAACGGCTCCCAAGTGGAGCAAAGTGGTACTTGTGATATAGGTGATGAAATTCCTCCCCAAGCCATAAGAAGAATGGGTATTGGTCAAATCCTACCCATTGAGGAACCCCTTGTGGCCGAAGGAGAAGGACAATGCTCTACTCTAGTAGAGCCATCACCTCATCAAGACCCACACGCCTCCGAAGAACAAAGTGAAGGCCCTCAACCTCGTGAACAAGACCAAGGGCAAGATCCACCTCAAGACGGTGATGAATCACTAATTGATGCCCAAGGTCAAGTTCTCCCCCTCGAGCGAGTTCAAGACCAAGAGCAACCTCAAGGTCAAGAACAAGCTCAAGACGGCGCTCAAGATCATCAAGTCAACCCTCCTCCTTCCACACCCGAGGAGGAATTAGAGCGTCGTGCCGCGAAGATTGCTTCCAAGCTCACCACCCAAGGCCATCTCATGGAAAATGTGGTTGGAAGCCTAAGAAAGGGGGTAAGCACTCGTAGACAATTGGCAAACTATTGTGAACATCACGCGTTTGTCTCTTGTGTCGAACCCCAAAAGGTCTATGAGGAGCTCGAAGACTCGGATTGGCTCAATGCCATGCATGAAGAACTCAACAACTTCGAGTACAACAAGGTGTGGAGATTGGTGCCAAGACCGTCTGGGAACCACAACGTCATTGGAACCAAGTGGATCTTCAAGAACAAGCAAGATGCTCATGGGAACATCATTCGCAACAAGGCAAGATTGGTAGCACAAGGCTACTCCCAAGTCGAGGGTATCGACTACGGTGAAACCTTTGCTCCCGTTGCTCATCTTGAATCCATTCGTTTGTTGATTGCTTATGCTTCCCATCACAACTTTAAGTTGCAACAAATGGATGTGAAAAGTGCTTTTCTTAATGGTCCTATTAATGAGTTGGTCTATGTCAAGCAACCCCCCGGGTTCGAGGATCCCTACTTTCCGGATCATGTGTATCAACTCGATAAGGCACTCTATGGCCTTAAATAAGCCCCACGTGCGTGGTATGACCACCTTACCGAGTTGCTACAAGATCGTGGATTTGAAGTAGGGCTAATCGACCCCACTCTTTTTACTAAGAAGGTCAACGGGGAGTTGTTTGTATGCCAACTATATGTTGATGATATTATCTTTGGTTCTCCTAACAAAGCTTTCAATGAAGAATTTGCCACTCTCATGACCTCCAAGTTTAAGATGTCTTCGATGGGAGAGTTGAAGTTCTTCCTTGGTTTCGACATCAAACAAAGAAGAGAAGGAACCTTCATCAACCAAGCCAAATACACTCAAGACATGCTTAAAAGATTCAAGCTAAGTGATGTCAAGCCGGCTACTACACCAATGCCTACCAAGTGCCAACTTGACATTGATCCCAATGGTAAAGCGGTGGATCAAAAGGTATATCGCTCCATGATTGGCTCCTTGCTTTACCTTTATGCATCTAGACCGGATATCATGTTGAGTGTGGGGATGTGTGCACGTTTTCAAGCCGCACCAAAGGAAAGTCACTTTGTGGCGGTCAAGCGAATCTTTCGATATTTGGCTCATACCCCAAACTTTGGCTTATGGTACCCAAGAGGAGCAAACTTCAAGCTTGAAGGTTTCACGGATTCCGATTGGGCGGGAGACAAAGTGGATAGGAAGTCCACTTCCGGAGGGTGCCAATTTCTTGGTTGCTCCTTGGTAAGTTGGTCTTCCAAGAAGCAAAGTTGTGTGTCTCTCTCCTCCATCGAAGCGGAGTATGTGGCGGCCGGTAGTTGTTGTGCTCAACTCCTATGGATGAGGCAAACTTTAAAGGAGTACGGTGTCATTTGTGACAAAGTGCCTCTTTGGTGTGACAATGAAAGTGCCATCAAGATCTCTCTCAACCCGGTGCAACATTTCAAGACGAAGCACATTGAGATTCGGTATCACTTCATCCGGGATCACATTAGGCGAGGGGAGATCGAGCTCAAGTATGTCAACACTCATGATAACCTTGCAGATATTTTCATGAAGCCCTTGGATGAAGCAAGATTTTGCGAGTTAAGGCATGAGCTAAATATCATTGATTTGAGCAATGTGACTTGAACCCGTGCACCCCCCACCACACTCAACTCGTTGTCTAGTTTAGATGTAGGCATGGACATAAGGGGAGTGTTGTTCTCTCAATGAACTCTCCCTCCCCCCATTATGCATAAATAGATCACCTCTTTCACATTAGCCATTTTTGATGGTACTTGTGCTTCAAAGACGAGTTTTGGTCATGGGCCCAAGGATAATTCTTCGCGGTGCCATACCATCCAACTCAAACATAGGTGGCTTCGGCCACCGCCCTCTCTCTCCTCGAGAGGTTTTGTCTCTTAGGGTTCTTCTGTTGTTCCCTTGGTTTGTGCTTGTTTTTGTGTGGTTTTGGGTTGTGTCTGTTTTTCGGTGCAAAGGCGTTTTCTTTTTCTCTTGTTTGAAACCTTCGGTGGCGTGAGCTCACGGTACTACCGCGGTCGGCCACGGTACTACCGCCTAGGCGCGGTACTTCCGCCCGGGCGGTACTACCGCGATGACCCGCGATACTACCGCACTGGTTCGAGCGCGTGGGGATAAGGCCGGGCAGGGGGAGTTCTAACTCCCCATACCCATTCGTCCTCTTTCTCTCCATGCTGTCTCTTCCTCTCTCGTGCTCACGAACGGAGCCGGCATTCGTCGCCGGATCTCCTCCACCGGCTGCCCTCCCGTGATTCCGTCCGGTGGGATCGTTCCCCACCACGTGCTCTTGCAATGGACCAAGGTTTTCCCCAAATCCTTCTCCTTTTTGTGTTTGGTTCTTCTAGGTTTTGGGGAAGGCTTGTATGTTCTTGAGATTCCTAGACTAAATCTATGCAAGACTAGGATGAAGGAGTGTGGTATTGCATAGGATTGACACTTGTATTGTTGTCTAGCGCTAGATCTGATCACCGTAGCACCGCCATGGCTTCGCGGTTCTTTTTCAGATTCAAATCCTATTAAATCTGATGCGACGCGGTACTACCGCCCGTCGGGAGCGGTACTACCGCTCGCGCGGTACTACCGCCCCTAGGGCGCGGTACTACCGCGCGTCGTGTGGTACTAAAACATTACTACTGCCCCAGCCACGGTACTACCGTGACCCCGCACGGTACTACCGCATCTGGAGCTGTACTAAGCCTTTAGTACCGCAAACCATGGCAGATCTACCGTGGTTCACATCTATCGCATGCCAACTTTCTCGTTTATCTTCTATGGGTTTCTTGTGCTGTCTTATGGCCTTTGCATTGATTCTTTTCGCCTTTTGTTTTGGTGCCTTGCGTGTGTGTCTCAGGTGGTGGCTCTCGCCGGGCCAATCCCGTTCGTGACACTGGCTCCAAGCGTCTGCGTAACCTAGGAGAAGTTCCCGAGGGATCATCTGCGTCCAAGCGAAATGTCAAGACCACAGCTAGCAAGCACAAGGAGCCCGCCAAGGGTATGGATGAGATAGGCCCTACAGAGTATGTCCGTCTCAGGCAGCTTCACCCCTATGCGACCCCTCGCTCCACTGTCAGAGGGTGTGAACTGTTCTGGAACAAGACCCAAACCCTGATCTACTTGGATGTCATCAAGAACAAGCAGAATACCTATGTGGAGGTAAAGTGGATTGATATGCACCACATGAGGAAGGACAAGTTTCGTGACTACTTTGGGGAGGCTCTGGACTTGGTGGAGCAGTTTGGAATTGAGCATGTGATCTCTTTCCACCTGGACTATGACCCTGAGATCATCTGTCAGTTCTTTGCCTCAGTGTATTTTCACACCAATGATGAAAGGAGGATGACTTGGATGACCAATGGCCGCAAGATATCTGCTACCTGGAAGGAGTTCATGGATTTGCTTCAAGTTGCTGATGATGGACTTGACACTCCTGTTGGTGTTCGCCCTCACGGCAATGCTGACTCTGCTAACAAGGACAAGCTCACCCCGTTCATGGTTGAGAAGACGCTCGCCAATAGCAAGACAATCTTGGTTCTCAACCCCTTTCTGGATATCATGTATCGCATCTTCCGCAACTCCTTGTTCCCCCGCATCGGTGACAAAGACAAGGTTCATGCCTATATGGTGGACATGATGCTTATTTGCCAGGATGCTCGCTTGTCTCAGACTCAGCCACTTGATGTCTCTCACATCATGTGGTGTGAGCTTCGGTTTGCCGTGTTCAACCGCAAGGTGCCTATTTATGGGCCCTACCTGTTTCTGCTGATTTCAAAGACTTGGGAGAAGATGTACCCTGAGGAGGAGTTCCTGGCTCCAGACTGGGTTCGCCATGAGCCCATTTGTCTGAGGGTCAAACCCAACTGGGCTAACACCGCTACTCGTGCTGAGGCGTCTGCTGCTAGGGCTGCTGCTGTTGATGAGGATGTTGCTGGCACCGAGGGCCGTTCTGCTAGGCCCTCTCAGAGTGACTCTAGGCCATCTTGGGCCAAGAAGTTGAAGGAAAAGATGAAGTCTCTTTTCTGCATGCAAGCCAAGGGCCAGTACAGGGCTCACGTGGAGTCCAAGGAGAGTCGTCGCCGGCACAACAAGGTCCTGCAGCTCTATGGCGAGGATGTGTCTGGCGGGTCTAAGGAGCACATCACTCCTAAGACCGAGTGGATGGAGAAGAAAGGATACAGGTGGATGGATTCTGAGGAGGAGGTCGAGGAGTCCATTCCAGCTGGAGAGGCGTATGACGAAGTACCATGGGACGACTTCTCTGCTTGAGCCACCTCTTGTGTGTTTAGGTGTCCTCTCTGCCTTTTTGGTGTCTCGATGCCAAAGGGGGAGAGAGTGTAGGGATTTGCAAGTTTGTGTGTCGTGTGTTTGTTTGATCTCTCTGCTTTCAGTTGATCTCTCTGCTGTGTTTCTCGTCAGTCGTATGGTGTAAGACATATGCTCTCTATCTATCCTAGCTAGCTTGTGTTATATTGTGCTACTTTCATGCTATGCTATGCCTATTATCCTGTCCTATTATCCTGTCTTGGTCTCTAAAATATAGGGGGAGTGTTGATCCTAGTTTGTGTGCCATGTAGTCCAAAGCATTCATCTAAAAGTGCACACATCTAGGGGGAGCCCCGTCTATATTTTAGAGAAGTGGGGTTTGCCACTGCTCTAAAATTATCTTATCTTTGTGCAAATCCCGTGTTGTCATCAATACACCAAAAAGGGGGAGATTGTAAGGGCATATTCTTCCCTAAGTGTTTTGGTGATTGATGACAATGCTCGTGCGGACTAATCGTGTGCCTTGAGTCCCTCAGATTTCTCATCATTAGGTACAAGACGATTCGGTGCCCCTTGGAGACTGTTGAAGCCGGCGTTGTTCTACGTTTCTCCTTGGTGGAGTTGAGTCGTAGGAGAGCCATACTATTAAGAGGGGGTCCGCGTCGGAAAGGTAGGGTGGAATCTCACGTACACTTGTCCCTCCTTTCCTTGCACTTTGGAGCTACCCGTCGTTATCTTGGTTGTGTGGAAAACTGGCGACTACTGCTGTACTTGCGGTAGTACCGCAGGTACGAGCGGTAGTACCGCGGCTCTTCACGGTAGTACCGCCCTTTGGTGCGGTAGTACCGCGGCTCCCTGGCCTAGTGCCGCTCCGGTGCGGTAGTACGGGGCGGATGTAATTTTTTACATCCGCGCCATTCACGGTAGTACCGCTCTTCCAGCTCGGTAGTACCGTGGTGGCCCACGGTAGTACCACTCCCTTGGAGTCGTAGTACCGTGGCCCTTCGGCCTAGTACCGCAGTGTCGCGGTAGTAGGCGCGGATGAAAATTTTTTCATCCGCGCCGACCACGGTAGTACCGCGTCGGGTTTTCGCACCACCCTAGCTTCTGCGGAAGTATGCATAGATGTAATTTATTTTCATCCGCGCCCTTCCCAGGCCGTGACCCTCCTGCCTTGCGGTAGTACCGCAAGGGGGAGCGGTAGTACCGCGCGAGCGGTAGTACAGCCCCTTCTTCAGGCTTGTTCCGGCCTGTGCAGTTGCAACGGTAGTACCGTGGTGGACCACGGTAGTACCGCGCGGCACCGCGGTAGTACCGCGTCCTTGGAGCGGTAGTACCGTGTGTCGCGGGCAGAACTAGTGGATAACGGTTGGATTCTTTCCACGACTATATAAGGGTTGTCTTCTACCTCTAGTTGACTACCTCTTCCACCTCTAAGCTCCATTGTTGCTCCAAACTCCATTTTCGCCCGATCTCTCTCCCTAGCCAATCAAACTTGTTGATTTGCTCGGGATTGGGTGACAAGGGCCCGATCTACACTTCCACCAAAGGATATTTGATTCCCCCCACTTATCCCTTGCGGATCTTGTTACTCTTGGGTGTTGAGCACCCTAGACGGTTGAGGTCACCTCGAAGCCATACTCCATTGTGGTGAAGCTTCGTGGTGTGGTTGTTGTTGGGAGCCTCCGATTGTTGTGGAGATTGCCCCAACCTTGCTTGTAAAGGTTCGGTCGCCGCCTTCAAGGTCACCAATAGTGGAATCACGGCATCTCGCATCGTGTGAGGGCGTGAGGAGAATACGGTGGCCCTAGTGGCTTCTTGGAGAGCATTGTGCCTCCACACTGCTCTAACGGAGACATACTTCCCCTTAAAAGGAAGGAACTCCGGTAACACATCCTTGTCTCCACCGGCTCCACTATTGGTTATTTCGTGCCTTTACTTCCGCAAGCTTACTTATTGTTACATCTCTTGTTTGCTTGCGTGCTAGTTGAGATTGCATCATATAGGTTGCTCACTTAGTTGCACATCTAGACAACCTATTTGTTGCAAAGTTTAATTTGGTAAAGAAAACGTTAAAAATTGTTAGTTGCCTATTCACCCCCCCTCTAGTCAACCATATCGATCCTTTCACCTTCCTTCCTTCTTCTTCTCTCTTCCCTTTCCTTCTCTCCTACTGCTACTACATGGAAGGGTTCCAAGTTCTACTAGGAAAGGGGGAATCCTACTCCGGTGGGATTAGGACTCCCCTAGGGCACGCCATAGAGAGGGCCGGCCCTCCCCCTCCTCCACTCCTTTATATACGGGGGCAGGGGGCACCCCATAGACACACAAGTTGATCTACGGATGTTCCCTAGCCGTGTGCGGTGCCCCCCTCCACCATATTCCACCTCGGTCATATCGTCGCGGAGTTTAAGCGAAGCCCTGCGCCGGTAGAACATCATCATCGTCACCACGCCGTCGTGCTGACGGAACTCATCCCCGACGCTTTGCTGGATCGGAGCTCGGGGAACGTCATCGAGCTAAACGTGTGCTGAACACGGAGGTGCCGTACGTTCGGTGCTTGGATCGGTCGGATCGTGAAGACGTACGACTACATCAACCGCGTTTTCATAACGCTTCCGCTTACGGTCTACGAGGGTACGTGGACAATACTCTCCGCTCTTGTTGCTATGCCATCACCATGATCTTGCGTGTGCGTAGGAATTTTTTTGAAATTACTACGTTCCCCAACAGTGGCATCCGAGCCTAGGTTTTATGCGTTGATGTTATATGCATGAGTAGAACACAAGTGAGTTGTGGGCGATACAAGTCATACTTCTTACCAGCATGTCATACTTTGGTTCGGCGGTATTGTTGGATGAAGCGGCCCGGACCGACATTACGCGTACGCTTACACGAGACTGGTTCTACCGACGTGCTTTGCACACAGGTGGCTGGCGGGTGTCAGTTTCTCCAACTTTAGTTGAACCGAGTGTGGCTACGCCCGATCCTTGCGAAGGTTAAAACAACACCAACTTGACGAACTATCGTTGTGGTTTTGATGCGTAGGTAAGAATGGTTCTTGCTCAGCCCGTAGCAGCCACGTAAAACTTGCAACAACAAAGTAGAGGACGTCTAACTTGTTTTTGCAGGGCATGTTGTGATGTGATATGGTCAAGACGTGATGAGATATAAGTTGTTGTATGAGATGATCATGTTTTGTTGAAGTTATCGGCAACTGGCAGAAGCCCAATGGTTGTTGTCGGTGTCAAAACCGGCGGATCTCGGGTAGGGGGTCCCGAACTGTGCGTCTAGGCGGATGGTAATAGGAGACAAGGGACACGATGTTTTTACCCAGGTTCGGGCCCTCTCGATGGAGGTAAAACCCTACTCCTGCTTGATTGATATTGATGATATGGGTAGTACAAGAGTGGATCTACCACGAGATCAAGGAGGCTAAACCCTAGAAGCTAGCCTATGGTGTGATTGTTGTAATGGTTATGTTGTCCTACGGACTAAAACCCTCCGGTTTATATAGACATCGGAGAGGGCTAGGGTTACACAGAGTCGGTTACAATGGTAGGAGATCTACATATCCGTATCGCCAAGCTTTCCTTCCACACCAAGGAAAGTCCCATTCGGACACGGGACAAAGTCTTCAATCTTGTATCTTCATAGTCTTGGAGTCCGGCTGACGATGATAGTCCAGCTGTCCGGACACCCCCTAGTCCAGGACTCCCTCAGTAGCCCCTGAACCAGGCTTCAATGACGATGAGTCTGGCGCGCATATTGTTCGGCATTGCAAGGCGGGTTCCTCCTCCGAATAATTCATAGAAGATTGTGAACACCAGGATAGTGTCCGGCTCTACAAAATGATTTCCACATTCCACCGTAGAGAGAATATTATGTACACAAGTTCAATCTGCTAACGTATCTTGTAGCATGACGTCACGCCACTACCAAGCCTTTACTTGAATCGTTTTTTATTATACCACCTCAGCGCGTTTAGCGAAGCGGTTTCCTTGGCACGTCTTGTCGAAGCAGAGATCGTGTTCCCCTTATTCCGGGATTCTCACCAATACGGATGTGGGTAACCCAACCGTGCCATTGATGGTGGCGCTTGGGAGATAAGCGAGTTTTACCAGGCTGGTGGGGACGCACAGTTTTCGTCCGCCCATATATAAGGAGATAAGGATCCACCCTTTTCTACCTACGCCTTCTTCCTCCTTTGCTTATCCATCTCCGCGCACTCGAGCTCCAGCGCCCAAGTCCGCGCATCTCATCTCAACCTTCTCCGACCATGTCCGGAGCGGGAGGCAAATGGTTGGCCTCCTTAGTTACGGAGGAGCATATCGCAAAGCTGCGCAGCGCCGGATACCTTTCCGGCGACATCGCGCACCGGTTGCCCGACAAGGGGCAGCTCATCCCCACCCCCAGGCCCCATGAGAGGGTCGTATTCCTTCCCCACTTCCTCCGCGGACTGGGCTTCCCGTTGCATCCCTTTGTCCGGGGGCTCATGTACTATTACGGCCAGGATTTCCACGATCTGGCGCCAAACTTCATCCTCAACATCTCGGCGTTTATCGTCGTGTGGGAGGCCTTCCTCTGCATCCAGCCCCACTTCGGCTTGTGGCTCAAGACCTTCAACGTCAAGCCGAAGGTAGTGAAGGGCATCCAAGCAGAGTGCGGAGGCGCCATGTTGGGCAAGATGCCCAACGTCATCTGGCTCGAAGGGGCCTTCGTGGAGTCCATCAAGGGATGGCAATCGGGGTGGTTCTACATCACCGAGCCGCGTGACCCAAAATGGGTGGCGGCCCCCGAGTTTAGATCTGGTATCCCGATGCAGCTCACCTCCTGGAAAGAGAAGGGCTTGCTATGGGGCAGTTCGGAGGAGCTGACAGGACTCCAGTCCTGTCTCCAGACCCTGGTGAACAAGAAGCTCAGGCTTGTCAATGTGATCCAGGTCATGCTCATCCGCCGGATTCTCCCCTGCCAACAAAGGGCCTTCAACCTGTGGGAGTTCGATCCGGCACAGCACCGGACTTTGAGCGGGCTCTTCGACACGACGTATGAAGCCGTCTGGAGGGTGCTGTTCAAGGGCGGAGAAGCCCCCGCGTCCGCGACTGAAGATCGCGGATTCAGCACCAAGCGCCCAGCCGGTGAGGTAAGTTTCGTTATCCTCTATGGGACAGTTGTTTTGTTTCATAGTTTGACTCTATGTGGGATCTAAAAACTCCCAATGCCTTTGACAGGACTAGCAGAGGACGTCCGGACAGGTAGACTGTCCGGCTCCCCTTCCCGAAGACCCAGCGGATGCCCATTTAATGGGGCTGCTGGTCCCGGCACTCTATGTGGTGCCGGAGAAGAAGGCCAAGAAGAAGGCCACGGGAACTCGAAAAAGTTCCCGGCGCCAGGTGATATCGGACTCATCGTCCGATGGCTCCGAGGCGGACTCCTCCCCCGAAGAAGAGGAGGAGAAAGAGGACTCTCTCCCAGAGGAAGGAGAGAGGAAGAGGAAGGCTTCCCCAACTGGGGAGGCTGAAGGGTCCAAGAGGGGAAGGACTATTCCCCCGGACAGCTCCGCCAACGCCAACGTTGGCGACGAAGAGTGGCCCTCCAGGGCCAGGCCTTCGGCGAGATCGTAAGTATCCGGATTCCTGAATGATTTATAATTTCTCTTTTGTGTCACACAGTGTCCTTCTAATGCCGCACACTGCCTGCAGTCCGGCCGATGATGATCTCCCCGCTTCATCGAGCGGGTCGTTGGCTCCATCGGATGTAGATTCCATCCCGACTGCCTCCACCCCTCGCGACGCTGAGGACGCCAAGGTGGGATCCCGGGAAGGGACCCATTAGGAGGAGGCTCCGAAGGCGCCACAAGGCAGCCTCCCGGACTTTGCGCCGGACTCCACGCCGGAACCCGCAGTGGTTCTAGAGTCCGGCAGGCGGCCCCTTCGCAAGAAGAGCAAGACCGTGACACCAGCGGCCTCCGTCCAACTGGAGGCGCCGGACAACTTGTTGGAGGCGCTCAAAGGCGCTTCCATCGAGGAAGAACACCGCACTATCATGAGTGCGGTGATTCAGAAGGTTCAGCTCGCCAAGAGCGGGCTGACCGAAGCCTGCAGTAGCCTTCTAACAGGCTTTGAGGTAAGAAGTTAAAAATATGTAATGTAATACCGCATAGACAGTAGCCCCTGATGCTCGGTTCGGTGTTCGGAAAGAAAAACCGGATTGAGGATCTAAAAAAGATATACGCAGGATTGCTAAAAATTGTGTCAATATGGGTTTGCAGGTTGCGCTGCTGACCTCTGCCGCACTGACTGCGGAGGTCGGTGCGTTGAAGCAGGACCTCGAGCGGTCCGAGCAAGAGCTCGGCCTTGCCAAGAAGCAGCTCGAGGACAAAGAAGTTGAGTAATACCATCTTTAAATTTGTACCTTACAGAAAAAGGATTTTGGTTGCAATGAAAATAACAAGGATAACGTGGGTACTGCAGGGGCCACGAATGAGGTGGCAACCCTGAAGGAGGCCGTATCCACGGCCGAACGCAATGCGGCTGCGGAACGGACGGAGCGAGAGAAACAGGAGGCGCGGGTGGCGGAGGTGCGGCAAGAGCTCCAGGCTCTCATGGAAAAACATGAGAGTTTGGAGCGTGACTCGAAGACTCGAGAGTCCGAGCTTGCCTCGGCTCTTGAAAGTGCCAAAGCTGCTAAGGCCGAGGCCCATAAGGCCCTCCAGGAGATTGAGGCGGTGAAGAAGATAGCGGCGGGTAAGGCATTTTTCATGCAAAGCAAACATGTTAATGTAAATTACCTATTACTTACCCGAATTCGGAGCTCTCCAGGGGCGTTTGCAGATCTGCCTTGCAGTGTATCCGATGCCGCCGCATTTTACCGAGCCGAGGAGGGGAGCTCAACGGAGAAGGTCTTCTGGTCTCAGTACGCTGAGGCCGGCCATCCGGTGCCCCCTAGCGACCAGCTGAAGCAGCTGGTCGAGCTCCACAAGGTAGCCGAGCAGGCTATGAAGGGCCTCATAGTCCGGCTGTGGCCTGGAGAGGCCATGCCTGGGAGCTACTTCGGCCTCGTGTGGCGGCTGGTGGATGCGTGCCCCTGGGTGGAGGTCATCAAGCGCTCCGCCTGTATTGAAGGTGCTCGTCGGGCCCTTGCCCGTGAAAAGGTGCATTGGGGCAGGCTGGATGCGGAGAGGCTTATCACTGACGCGCCGCCAGCGGGCAAGGAGTATCGCACGCCCGAGATGTACTATAAGACTGTCCTGAAGGGTGCCCGCAAGATTGCGGATGAGTGCCCCAGGGATGTAATTTTTGAGTAAACTCGCTATGTGTTATCTTGTGCGCTGAAAACTTTGTTCATATGCGCTAAGCAACGCTTATTGATTTAAAATATTACCTTCTGTGCGGCCGTTTATTAAATCTGAGAGATGGCAAGTCGTCGGCTTCAGCCCCCATGCCACGAGTGCTGGGGTGTTCGGGATAAACTTGAGCGCTCTTGTTCCCATTTTTCGGTCCATCTAGGGAGGCGGTCAACACGACGAACAAGGCAACCGGACTTATAATGCTTGAACACTCTCACTTAGCCATAGAATTCTATAATTTTAAATTTCGGTGAAGCCCCTAGTATTCGGAAGACCGAGTTCGGAGTGCTATCCACGCCTTGGCCGGACATTATCCGGTTCTTCGCTCGAAGTGGCATAAGTCTTTATGGACTCGAAAAGACCTCTCGAACAACGACCAGTCTCTCGCATCATCATGACAGTCAATTTTAGCTTTCTCCACTGAGGCGCTCGCCCAGCTCAACCGGGGCACAATCGCAGTGGTTCTCCCAGTGCTACCTTAGCCGACAGAACGGAACGTAAGGTACCAAAACATGGGAGCCGGGCAAACCCAACTATTGACCCAAGACAAGATTCGGAGCCGATTCATATAATGCTATAAGTTCGGGGTGCCGCACTTGTGAAAGTGTTCAGACTTATCACACCATAATGCGGGGAACATAAGCCCCTGGTGTATTCGGCCGTACCGAAATATACCGGTGCAAAATGGCATTAATGAACATATATGTAAAATAATAATTATAGGCAGAAAGTGCTGCATTATTTATTCAAGGAATTCTGCTATGAGTGCAGAATGATACAAATAGTGCGGTAAGCAAGGGATTGGACTAATTAGACGTGTATCCCTCCAGGGGTAGGCTGCGGAATGGTGGATTTAACAAATTTAATGCTTGTAATGAAGACCACCTGAGTGTTCGTCGCAGCCTTTGTCCCTTCCTGGCTGTTGCATCGTGAGTTCGGCAGGTTCGCCGCCGGACAGGGCCTCTGGTGAACGGAGTCCTGTGTATAAAAAGAAGGAAAATAAAAAATAAAAAGAGCGACGCACTTGGGAGCCCCTGGTGTGGTCGAGCCGCACTCTGGGTCTGTTGTGGTCGTGCCCCTCCCCCTATGCCCATGGTATCTCCAGACTGTAATGATGTACGCGGAGAGCTGGTCTTGCAATCATGCGAGGGCTAGGGTTGGGGCCGCATTGCTACGCGTGCTCGGAACGTGCCGGGTGGTCTTTGTTGATGTTGCTCCGGGCGCGTTTGGCCGTGTCCGGTCGTTTAACGGCCGGACTCGAAAATTGCCTTAGAAGGCTGCTCTGTACTTCTGCCGCTAGAGCCGCTGTATGTTCCTCCGTTCGGAGGGAGCATTCTGTATTTCCGTTGACCGTGATGACTCCACGAGGGCCTGGCTTCTTGAGCTTGAGGTATGCATAATGCGGCACCGCGTTGAACTTTGCGAACGCGGTTCGTCCGAGCAGAGCGTGATAGCCGCTACGGAACGGGACTATGTCGAAGATTAACTCCTCGCTTCGGAAATTATCCGCGGATCCGAAGACCACTTCCAGTGTGACTGAGCCTGTACAATTGGCCTCGACACCTGGTATGACGCCTTTGAAGGTCGTCTTTGTAGGTTTAATCCTTGAGGGGTCTACGCCCATCTTGCGCACTGTATCCTGATAAAGCAGGTTCAGGCTACTGCCACCGTCCATCAGGACTCTAGTGAGGTGAAATCCATCAACGATTGGGTCTAAAACCAATGCGGCGAATCCGCCATGGCGGATACTGGTCGAATGGTCTCTTCGATCGAAAGTGATCGGGCAAGAGGACCATGGATTGAACTTCGGGGCGACTGGCTCCATCGCATATACGTCCCTCAGTGCACGCTTCCGCTCCCTGTTGGGTATATGGGTTGCGTATATCATGTTTACCGTCCGCACTTGTGGGGGGAAGCCCTTTTGTCCTCTACTGTTCGGCAGCCGGGTCTCTTCCTCGTCATCACTGTGCAGCCCCTTGTCATTGTTTTCGGCAATTAACTTTCCTGCCTGCTTGAATACCCAACAATCTCTGTTGGTGTGGTTAGCTGGCTTTTCGGGGGTGCCATGTATCTCGCAACAGCGGTCGAGTATTCGGTCCAAATTGGACGGACCCGGAGTGGTTCTTTTGAATGGCTTCTTCCGCTGACCGGGTTTAGAGCCTCGGAATCCGGCGTTGACTACCGTATCCTCGTTGTTGTCGCCGTTAACGCAGCGTTTGTTTTTGTTTCGACGCGACCTGCCATTGTGGTCCTTGGTATCCGGACTGCCAGCATTTTTGCTAAGGTTGTTGCTGCGAGCTAGCCAGCTGTCCTCTCCTGCGCAGAAGTGGGTCATGAGTGATGTGAGGGCTGCCATGGATTTCGGCTTTTCCTGTCCGAGGTGTCGGGTCAACCACTCGTCGCGAATGTTATGTTTGAAGGCTGCGAGGGCCTCTGCATCCGGACAGTCGACGATTTGATTTTTCTTTGTTAAGAACCGTGTCCAGAATTGTCTGGCCGATTCGTCTAGCTGCTGAATTATGTTGCTTAGGTCATCGGCGTCTGGTGGTCGCACATATGTGCCCTGGAAGTTGTCAAGGAATGTGGCTTCCAGGTCCTCCCAACACCCAATTGACTCTGCGGGAGGCTGTTAAGCCAATGCCGAGCTGGTCCTTTAAGCTTGAGCGGGAGATATTTGATGGCGTGGAGATCGTCGCCGCGGACCATATGGATATGAAGGAGATAATCCTCGATCCAAACCGCAGGGTCTGTTGTGCCATCATAGGATTCAATGTTGACGGGTTTGAACCCTTCAGGGATTTGATGATCCATTACTTCGTCTGTGAAGCATAGTTGGTGTGCGGCGGCTCTATATTGAGCAATATCACGACGTAGCTCAAGAGAGCGTTGTCTGCTGTGTTCGGCTCGGCCGGAGTTGTTGTATCCGGCGCGACGGTATTCGTCATGGGTCGTGGGGCGCCCACGTGATCCATAGATAGATCTGGATTGTCTTGCCTTGTCCTCCAATATATCCCGCAAGTCCGGCGCATTCCCTCGTGGCTTCGTACTTTTGGAGCGGTGTCGGGGTACGGTCTTGATGGAGGGCCTGGATGCCTCTCTGTCGCGACCACGGGGTGGTCGGTCGGCCGTATTGTGCGCTGGTGATGAAGGTATGTATGCTTCCTCCTCTAGTCGGGGGAGCAACCTGCGTTTTGGGTAGCTCTTGGAGGGGCGTTCGAGTTCATACTCTTCGGCCGCGAGGACCTCGGTCCATCTGTCGGCCAGCAGGTCTTGATCAGCTTGAAGCTGCTGCTGCTTTTTCTTTAGGCTATTTGCTGTGGCCATTAGCCTGCGTTTGAAACGCTCTTGTTCGACGGGATCCTCAGGCACGACGAATTCGTCATCGTCGAGGCTTGCCTCGTCTCCGGAGGGAGGTATGTAAATATCATCCTCGACCTCTTCGTCTGCCGCTTTCTCGTGAGGGCTTGCTTCTGCATCCTCCTGCGCTGAATCTTGCTGGAGGGGATTGTCTTCGGCACTTTCCGGGGTATTATTATCTCCTGTGCCGGAATCTCCATTCTTGCTGTGGCGGGATTTAGAGCGGCGCCGCTGACGTCGGCGCTTGGGCTGTTTCTTTAAGGAATCTGCCTCCGCTGTTTCTTCGCCGTCCCCATCTTTTGGGGTGTCCACCATGTATATGTCGTATGACGAGGTGGTCTACCAGTGCCCTGTAGGCGCTGGTTCTTGATCGTCTCTGGCATCGTCGTCCATACCGTCGATGTCTTCGGAGTCGTAGTCTAGCATGTCGGTTAGGTCGTCGACAGTGGCTACAAAGTGGGTGGTGGGTGGGCTTTAAATTTCTTTGTCGTCCGTATCCCAACCATCCTGGCCGTAGTCCGGCCAGGGCTCTCCGGATAGCGAGAGATGCTTTAGCAAATTTAGGATGTCGCCAAAGGGTGAGTGCTGAAAGATGTCTGCGGCAGTGAACTCCATGATCGGCGCCCAATCGGATTCGATTGGCCGGGGCGCAGGAGGTTCGGAGTCCGGCAAGGAGTCCGGCGCCTCGGAGTCCTGGGCTTTATAAGGGACAAGGTTAGTATTCGGCTCCATCGCCGTAGCGGTTGCAGCTCCCGAGGCGGTGTCCAGCCACCCGTCCTCGATCTGCGTGATCGGCTCCGGACTATAGGTCGGAGTGGATCCGTGTGCGGCCTCCAAAGCACTATCCGGCGGCGGAGTTAGATCATGCCCATCGTGACAGTGCGGCGCGCTTGGCTGTGGCTCGGATCCATCGAAGATCAAGTCTCCGCGGATGTCTGCCGTGAAGTTTAGACTTCCAAAGCTGACCTGATGGCCAGGGGCGTAGCTTTCGATCTGCTCCAGACGGCCGAGTGAATTGGCCCGCAGTGCGAAGCCGCCGAATACAAAGATCTGCCCGGGGAGAAAAGTCTCACCCTGGACTGAGTTGTTGTTGATTGAAGAAGCCATCAAGCCTATCAGCGACGACACAGAGGAACTCTCAATGAAAGCACCAATGTCGGTGTCAAAACCGGCGGATCTCGGGTAGGGGGTCCCGAACTGTGCGTCTAGGCGGATGGTAACAGGAGACAAGGGACACGATGTTTTTACCCAGGTTCGGGCCCTCTCGATGGAGGTAAAACCCTACTCCTGCTTGATTGATATTGATGATATGGGTAGTACAAGAGTGGATCTACCACGAGATCAAGGAGGCTAAACCCTAGAAGCTAGCCTATGGTATGATTGTTGTAATGGTTATGTTGTCCTACGGACTAAAACCCTCCGGTTTATATAGACACCGGAGAGGGCTAGGGTTACACAGAGTCGGTTACAATGGTAGGAGATCTACATATCCGTATCGCCAAGCTTGCCTTCCACGCCAAGGAAAGTCCCATCCGGACACGGGACGAAGTCTTCAATCTTGTATCTTCATAGTCTTGGAGTCCGGCTGACGATGATAGTCCGGCTGTCCGGACACCCCCTAGTCCAGGACTCCCTCAGTTGTCTCTTTGTTGCATAAGATGCAAGTGCCAAATAATTGCTTTACTTAATCGCTATGCGATAGCAATAGTTGCAAGAGCAATAGTTGGCGAGACGACCATGTGACGACACATTGATATAGATCAAGATGATGAAGATCATGGTGTCGTGCCGGTGACGATAGAGATCATGACAGTACTTTGGAGATGGAGATCAAAGGCGCAAGATGATCATGGCCATATCATGTCACAAATTTTGATTGCATATGATGTTTATCTATTATACATCTTATTCTGTTTTGTTTGACGGTAGCATTTTAAGATGATCTCTCACTAATTATCAAGAAGTGTTCTCCCTGAGTATGCACCGTTGCCAAAGTTCGTCGTGCCCAGACACCACGTGATGATCGGGTGTGATAAGCTCAACGTCCATCTACAACGGGTGCAAGCCAGTTTTGCACACGCAGAATACTCAGGTTAAACTTGACAAGCCTAGCATATGCAGATATGGCCTCGGAACACAGACACCGAAAGGTCGAGCGTGAATCATATAGTAGATATGATCAACATAGTGATGTTCACCATTGAAAACTACTCCATCTCACGTGATGATCGGTTATGGTTTAGTTGATTTGGATCACGTGATCACTTAGATGACTAGAGGGATGTCTGTCTAAGTGGGAGTTCTTAAGTAATATGATTAATTGAACTTAAATTTATCAAGAACTTAGTCCTGGTAGTATTTTGCAAATTATGTTATAGATCAATAGCTCGTGTTGTTTCTTTCATATGTTTATTTTGATATGTTCCTAGAGAAAAAACTGTGTTGAAAGATGTTAGTAGCAATGATGCGGATTGGATCCGTGATCTAAGGTTTATCCTCATTGCTGCACAGAAGAATTATGTCCTTGATGCACCACTAGGTGACAAACCTATTGCAGGAGCAGATGCAGACGTTATGAACGTTTGGCTAGGTCAATATGATGACTACTTGATAGTTTAGTGCACCATGCTTAACGGCTTAGAATCGGGACTTCAAAGATGTTTTGAACGTCATGGACCATATGAGATGTTCCAGAAATTGAAGTTAATATTTCAAGCAAATACCCGAGTTGAGAGATATGAAGTCTCCAACAAGTTCTATTGCTAAAAGATGGAGGAGAATCGCTCAACTAGTGAGCATGTGCTCAGATTGTCTGGGTACTACAATCGCTTGAATCAAGTGGGAGTTAATCTTCCAGATAAAATAGTGATTGACAGAATTAGTCACCATCACCAAGTTAGTAGAACTTCGTGATGAACTATAATATGCAAGGGATGACGAAAGTGATTCCCAAGCTCTTCATGATGTTGAAATCGACGAAGGTAGAAATCAAGAAAGAGCATCAAGTGTTGATGATTGACAAGATCACTAGTTTCAAGAAAAGGGCAAAGGAAAAGAAAGGGAAACTTCAAGTAGAATGGCAAACAAGTTGTCACTCCCGTGAAGAAGCCCAAAGCTGGACCTAAGCCTGAAACTGAGTGTTTCTGCTGCAAAGGAAATAGTCACTGGAAGTGGAACTACTCCAATTATTTGGTGGATAAGAAGGATGGCAAAGTGAACAAGGGTATATTTTGATGTACAGGTTATTGATGTGTACCTTACTAGTGTTTATAGTAGCCCCTGAGTATTTGATACTTGTTCGGTTGCTAAAAATTTAGTAACTCGAAACAGGAGTTACAGAATAAACAGAGACTAGTTGAAGGGGAAGTGACGATGAGTGTTGGAAGTAGTTCCAAGATTGATATGATCATCATCACACACTCCCTATACTTTCAGGATTAGTGTTAAACCTAAATAAATGTTATTTAGCTTTTGCGTTGAGCATGAATATGATTTGATCATGTTTATTGCAATACGATTATTCATTTAAAGTCAGAGAATAATTGTTGTTCTGTTTACATGAATAAAACCTTCAATGGTCATACACCCAATGAAAATAGTTTATTGGATCTTGATCGTAGTGATACACATATTCATAATATTGATGCCAAAAGATGCAAAGTTAATAATGATAGTGCAACTTATTTGTGGCACTGCCGTTTGTGTCATATCAGTGTAAAGCGCATGAAGAAACTCCATAAAGATGGATTTTCGGAATCACTTGGTTATGAATCATTTGATGCTTGCGAACCGTTCCTTTGGGCGAGATGATTAAAACTCCATTCTTCGGAACAATGGAACGAGCAACTTGCTGGAAATAATACATACTGATGTATACAGACCAATGAGTATTAAGGCTCGTGGCGGGTATCGTTATTTTCTGACCTTGACAAGATGATTTGAGAATATATGGGTATATCTACTTGATGAAACATAAGTCTGAAATAGTTGAAAGGTTCAAAGAATTTCAGAGTGAAGTGGAAAATCATCGTAACAAGAAAATAAAGTTTCTGCGATCTGATCGTGGAGATGAATATTTGAGTTACGAGTTTGGTCTTCAATTAAAACAATGTGGAATAGTTTCACAAACTCACGCCACCTGGAACACCACAATGTAATGGTGTGTCCGAACATCGTAATCGTACTTTACTAGATATGGTGCGATCTATGATATCTCTTATCAGTTTACCACTATCGTTTTGGGGTTATGCATTAGAGACAGCTGCATTCACGTTTAATAGGGCACCATCTAAATTCGTTGAGACGACACCGTATGAACTATGGTTTAGCAGTATACCTAAGGTGTCATTTCTTAAAGTTTGGAGTTGCGATGCTTATATGAAAAAGGTTTTCAACTTGATAAGCTCGAACCCAAATCAGAGAAGTGCGTCTTCATAGAATACCCAAAGGAAACTGTTGGGTACACCTTCTATCACAGATCCGAAGGCAAAACATTCGTTGCTAAGAATGGATCCTTTCTAGAGAAGGAGTTTCTCTCAAAAGAAGTGAGTGGGAGGAAAGTAGAGCTTGATAAGGTAATTTGTACCTTCTCCCAAATTGGAAAGTGGTTCATCACAGAAATTAGTTCGAGTGATTCCTACACCAATTAGTGAGGAAGCTAATGATGATGATCATGAAACTTCAGATCAAGTTACTACAAAACCTCGTAGGTCTTCCAAAGTACAGTCCGCACCAGAGTGGTACGGTAATCCTGTTCTGGAAGTCATGTTACTAGACCATGATGAACCTACGAACTATGAGGAAGCGATGATGAGCCCAGATTCCGCGAAATGGCTTGAGGCCATGAAATCTGAGATGGGACCCATGTATGAGAACAAAGTGTGGACTTTGGTGGAGTTGCCCGATGATCGGCAAGCCATATTGTATAAATGGATCTTCAAGAGGAAGACAGATGCTGATAGTAGTGTCACTATCTACAAAGCTCGACTTGTCGCAAAAAGGTTTTCGACAAGTTCGAAGTGTTGACTACAATGAGATTTTCTCAACTATAGCGATGCTTAAGTCTGTCCGAATCATGTTAGCAATTGCCACATTTTATGAAATCTGGCAAAAGGATGTCAAACCTGCATTCGTTCATGGATTTATTAAAGAAGAGTTGTATATGATGCAACCAGAAGGTTTTGTCAATCCTAAAGGTGCTAACAAAATGTGCAAGCTCCAGCGATCCATCTATGGACTGGTGCAAGCATCTCAGAGTTGGAATATACGCTTTGGTAAGTTGATCAAAGCATATAGTTTTGTACAGACTTACGGTGAAGCCTGTATTTACAAGAAAGTGAGTGGGAGCACTACAGCATTTCCGATAAGTATATGTGAATGACATATTGTTGATTGGAAATAATGTAGAATTATTCTGCAAAGCATAAAGGAGTGTTTGAAAGGAGTTCTTTAAAAGAAAGACTTCAGTAAAGCTACTTACATATTGAGCATCAAGATCTATTGAGATAGATCAAGACGCTTGATAAGTTTTTCAATAAGTACATACCTTGACAAGATTTTGAAATAGTTCAAAATGGTACAGTAAAAGAAAGAGTTCTTGCCTGTGTTGCAAAGGTGTGAAATTGAGTAAGACTCGAATCCCGACCAAGGCAGAAAATAGAAAAGAGAATGAAAGTCATTCCCTATGCCTCAGTCATAGGTTCTACAAAGTATGCCATGCTATGGACCAGACCTATTGTATACTCTGCCCTGGTTTGGCAAGGGAGTACAATAGTGATCTAGGAGTAGATCACTGGACATTGGTCAAAATTATCCTTAGTGAGAACTAAGGAAATATTTCTCGATTATGGAGGTGATAAAAGAGCCCGTCGTAAAGAGTTGCATTGGTGCAATCTTTTACACCGATCCAGATGACTCTAAGTCTCAATCTAGATACATAAGGAAAGTGGGAGCAATTAGCTAGAGTAGCTCCGTGCAGAGCATTATAGACATAGAATATTTGCAAAATACATACGGCTCTGAATATGATAGACCTGTTGACTAAGCTTCTCTCATGAGCAAAACATGATCACACCTTAGTACTCTTTGGGTGTTAATCACATAGCAATGTGAACTAGATTATTGACTCTAGTAAACACTTTGGATGTTGGTTACATGACGATGTGAACTATGGGTGTTAATCATATACATATATGAATATTGGTGTTAAATCACATGGCGATGTGAGCTAGATTATTGACTCTAGTGCAATTGGGAGACTGAAGGAAATATGCCCTAGAGGCAATAATAAAGTTATTATTTATTTCCTCATATCATGATAAATGTTTATTATTCATGCTAGATTGTATTAACCGGAAACATGATACATGTGTGAATACATAGACAAACATATAGTCACTAGTATGCCTCTACTTGACTAGCTCATTAATCAAAGATGGTTATGTTTCCTAACCATAGACATGTGTTGTCATTTGATTAATGGGATCACATCATTAGGAGAATGATGTGATTGACATGACCCATTCCATTAGCCTAGCACTTGATCGTTTAGTATGTTGCTATTGCTTTCTTCATGACTTATACATGTTCCTGTAACTATGAAATTATGCAACTCCCGTTTACCGGAGGAACACTTTGGGTGCTACCAAACGTCACAACGTAACTGGGTGATTATAAAGGAGTACTACATGTGTCTCCAAAGGTACATGTTGGGTTGGCATATTTCGAGATTAGGATTTGTAACTCCAATTGTCGGAGAGGTATCTCTGGGCCCACTCGGTAATGCACATCACTATAAGCCTTGCAAGCATTGTAACTAATGAGTTAGTTACGGGATGATGTATTACGGAACGAGTAAAGAGACTTGCCGGTAACGAGATTGAACTAGGTATTGGATACCGACGATCGAATCTCGGGCAAGTAACATACTGATGACAAAGGGAACAATGTATGTTGTTATGCGGTTTGACCGATAAAGATCTTCGTAGAATATGTGGGAGCCAATATGAGCATCCAGGTTCCGCTATTGGTTATTGACCGGAGACGTGTCTCGGTCATGTCTACATAGTCCTCGAACCCGTAGGGTCCGCACGCTTAAGGTTTCGATGACAGTTTATTATGAGTTTATGAGTTTTGATGTACCAAAGGAGTTCGGAGTCCCGGATGATATCGGGGACATGACGAGGAGTCTCAAAATGGCCGAGACGTAAAGATCAATATATTGGACGACTATATTCAGAGTTCAGAAAGGTTCTGAGTGATTCGGGTATTTTTCGGAGTACCGGAGAGTTACGGGAATTCGTATTGGGCCTCAGTGGGCCATACGGGAAAGGCGAGAAAGGGCCAAAAGGGTGGCCGCACCCCTCCCCTTGGACTAGTCCGAATTGGACTAGGGAGGGAGGGCGCCCCCTTCCTTCCTTCTCCTTCTCTCTTCCCTTTCCTTCTCTCCTACTCCTACTACATGGAAGGGTTCCTAGTTCTATTAGGAAAGGGGGAATCCTACTCCCGGTGGGAGTAGGACTCCCCTACGGCGCGCCATAGAGAGGGCCGGCCCTCCCCCTCCTCCACTCCTTTATATACGGGGGCAGGGGGCACCCCATAGACACACAAGTTGATCTACGGATCGTTCCTTACCCGTGTGCGGTGCCCCCCTCCACCATATTCCACCTCGGTCATATTGTTGCGGATTTTAGGCGAAGCCCTACGCTGGTAGAACATCATCATCGTCACCACGCCGTCGTGCCGACGGAACTCATCCCCGACGCTTTGCTGGATCGTAGCCCGGGGAACGTCATCGAGCTGAACGTGTGCTGAACACGGAGGTGCCGTACGTTCGGTGCTTGGATCGGTCGGATCGTGAAGACGTACGACTACATCAACCGCGTTGTCATAACGCTTCCGCTTACGGTCTACGAGGGTACGTGGACAATACTCTCCCCTCTCGTTGCTATGCCATCACCATGATCTTGCGTGTGCGTAGGAATTTTTTTGAAATTACTACGTTCCCCAACAATCAACATCGTTGCCATGCCGTCGTGCTGATGGAACTCTCCGTCATCCTCAACTGGATCAAGAGCTCGAGGGACGTCATCGGGCTTAACATGTGCTGAATGCGGAGGTGCCGTATGTTTGACTATATCAACCGCGTTAACTAAACACTTCCTCTTTCGGTCTCCGAGGTGTACATGGACACACTCTCCCCTCTCGTTGCTATGCATCTCCAAGATAGATATTGCGTGATCATAGGAATTATTTTTTAATTACTATGTTCCCCAACAGTGGTATAAGAGCCTGGTCTATGCGTAGATGTTTTATGCACGAGTAGAACATAAAGAGTTGTGGGCGATAATAGTCATACTTCTTAACACCAACGTCTTACTTTGATTCAACGGTATTGTTGGATGAAGCGGCCCAGACCGACATTACATGACCGCTTTCATGAGACTGGTTCTGCCACGTGCTTTTGCACATAGGTGGCTGGCGAGTGTCTGTTTCTCCAACTTTAGTTGAATCGAGTTTGACTACGGCCGGTCCTTGTTGAAGGTTAATTAAAACAGCACACTTTATGAAAAATCGTTGTGGTTTTGATGCGTAGGTAAGAACGGTTCTTGCTAGAAGCCCGTAGCAGCCACGTAAAACTTGCAACAACAAAGTAGAGGACGTCTAACTTGTTTTTGCAGGGCTTATTGTGATGTGATATGGTCAAGACATGATGTGATATAAATTGTTGTATGAGATGATCATATTTGTAATAGAGTTATCGGCAACTGGCAAGAGCCATATGGTTGTTGCTTTATTGTATGAAATGCAATCGCCATGTAATTGCTTTACTTTATCACTAAGCGGTCACGATAGTCGTAGTAGCAATAGTTGGCGAGACGACAACGATGCTACAATGGAGATCAAGGTGTCAAGCCGGTGATGATGGAGATCATGACGATGCTTCGGTGATGGAGATCATGAGCACAACATGATGATGGCCATATCATGTCACATAATTTGGTTGCATGTGATGTTTATCTTTTATGCATCTTATTTTGCTTAGTACGGCGGTAGCATTATAAGATGATCCCTTTCTAAATTTCAAGGATTAAGTGTTCTCCCTGAGTATGCACCATTGCTACAGTTCGTCGTGCTGAGACACCACATGATGATCGGGTGTGATAAGCTCTACGTTCACATACAACGGGTGCATGCCAGTTTTGCACATGCAGAATACTCGGGTTAAACTTGACGAGCCTAGCATATGAAGATATGGCCTCGGAGCACGGAGACCAAAAGGTCGAACATGAATCATATAGTAGATATGATCAACATAGTGATGTGCACCATTGAAAACTACTCCATCTCACGTGATGATCGAACATGGTTTAGTTGATTTGGATCACGTGATCATTTTGATGACTAGAGTGATGTCTATCTAAGTGGGAGTTCTTAAGTAATATGATTAATTGAACTTTAATTTATCATGAACTTAGTCCTAATAGTTTTTGCATGCCTATGTTGTAGATCAACAGCTCGTGTTGTAGCTTCCTTATGTTTTTATATGTTCCTAGAGAAAATTAAGTTGAAAGATGACGGTAGAATGATGCGGACTGGGTCCATGATCTGAGGTTTATCCTCATTGCTGCACAGAAGAATTATGTCCTTGATGCACCGCAGGTGACAGACCTATTGCAGGAGCAGATGCAGACGTTATGAACATTTGGCTAGCTCAATATGATGACTACTTGATAGTTTAGTGCACCATGCTTTACGACTTAGAACCGGGACTTCAAAAACGTTTTGAACACCACAGAGCATATGAGATGTTCCAAAGAGCTGAAATTGGTATTTCAGACTCATGCCCGTGTCAAGAGATATGAGATCTCTGACAAAGTACTTCGCCTAAAAGATGGAGGAGAATTGCTCAGCTAGTGAGCATGTGCTCAGAATGTATGGGTACTATAATCGCTTGAATCAAGTGGGAGTTAATCTTCCAGATAAGATAAGCGATTGATAGAGTTTTCTAGTCACCATCACCAAGTTACTGGAACTTCGTGATGAACTATAGTATGAAAGGGATGACGAAAATGATTCCCAGCTCTTCGTGATGCTGAAATCAACGAAGGTAGAAATCAAGAAAGAGCATCAAATGTTGATGATTGACAAGACCACTAGTTTCAAGAAAAGGGAAAAGGGAAAGAAAGAGAACTTCAAGTAGAATGGCAAGCAAGTTGTCACTCCCGGGAAGAAGCCCAAAGCTGGATCCAAGTCTGAAATTGAGTGCTTCTACTGCAAAGGAAATGGTCACTAGAAGCGGAACTGCCCCAAACATTTGGCGGATAAGAAGGATGACAAAGTGAACAAAGGTATATTTGATATACATGTTATTGATGTGTACCTTACTAGTGTTCATAGTAGCCCCTGGGTATTTAATACTTGTTCGGTTGCTAAGATTAGTAACTCGAAACAGGAGTTACAGAATAAACAAAGACTAGTTGAGGGTGAAGTGACGATGTGTGTTGGAAGTGGTTCCAAGATTGATATGATCATCATCGCACACTCCTTATACTTTCGGTATTAGTGTTGAACCTAAATAAATGTTATTTGGTGTTTGCGTTAAGCATGAATATGATTAGATCATGTTTATTGCAAAAGGTTATTCATTTAAGACAAAGGATAATTGTTATTCTGTTTACATGAATAAAACCTTCTATGGTCATACACCCAATGCTGATGGTTTATTGAATCTCGATTGTAATGATACACATATTCATAATATTGATGCCAAAAGATGCAAAGTTAATAATAATAGTGCAACTTGTTTGCGGCACTGCTGTTTAGGTCATATTGGTGTAAAGCGCATGAAGAAACTCCATGGTGATGGGCTTTTGGAATCACTTGATTATGAATCACTTGGTGCTTGCGAACCATGCCTCATGGGCAAGATGACTAAAACTCCGTTCTCCGAAACAATGGAATGAGCTATTGACTTATTGGAAATAATGCATACCGATGTATGCGGTCCAATGAGTATTGAGGCTCGTGGCGGGTATTGTTATTTTCTGACCTTCACACATGATTTGAGCAGATATGGGAATATCTAATTAATGAAACACAAGTCTGAAACATTTAAAAGGTTCAAAGAATTTCAGAGTGAAGTGGAGAATTATCGTAACAAGAAAATAAAGTTTCTACAATCTGTTCGTGGAGGAGAATATTTGAATTACGAGTTTGACCTTCATTTAAAACAATGTGGAATAGTTTCACATCTCACGCCATCTGGAACAACACAGCGTAATGGCGTGTTCGAACGTCGTAACCGTACTTTATTGGATATGGTGCGATCTATGATGTCTCTTACTAATTTACCACTATCATTTTGGGATTATGCATTAGAGACAGCTGCATTCACGTTAAACAGGGCACCATCAAAATCCGTTGAGATGACGCCTTATGAACTATGGTTTGGCAAGAAACCAAAGTTGTCGTTTCTTAAAGTTTGGGGCTGCAATGCTTATGTGAAAAAGCTTCAACTTGATAAGCTCGAACCCAAATCGGAGAAATGTGTCTTCATAGGATACCCAAAAGAAACTGTTGGTTACACCTTCTATCGCAGATCCGAAGGCAAGATATTCATTGCTGAGAATGGATTATTTTTAGAGAAGGAGTTTCTCTCGAAAGAAGTGAGTGGGAGGAAAGTAGAACTTGATGAGGTAATTGTACCTTCTCCCGAATTGGAAAGTAGTTCATCATAGAAATCAGTTCCAGTGATTCCTACACCAATTAGTGAAGAAGCTAATGATGATGATCATGAAACTTTAGATCAAGTTACTACCAAACCTTGTAGGTCAACCAAAGTACGATCCGCACCAGAGTGGTACGGTAATCCTATTCTGGAAGTCAAGTTACTAGACCATGATGAACCTACGAACTATGAGGAAGCGATGATGAGCCTAGATTCCGCTATATGGCTTGAGGCCATGAAAGCTGAGATGGGATCCATGTATGAGAACAAAGTGTGGACTTTGGTGGACTTGCCCGATGATCGGCAAGCCATAGAAAATAAATGGATCTTTAAGAGGAAGACGGACGCTGATAGTAGTGTTACTATCTACAAAGCTTGACTTGTCGCAAAAGGTTTTCGACAAGTTCAAGGCGTTGACTACAATGAGATTTTCTCAACTGTAGCGATGCTTAAATCCGTCCGAATCATGTTAGCAATTGCCATATTTTATGAAATCTGGCAAATGGATGTCAAAACTGCATTCCTTAAATGGATATTTCTTAAAGTAGAGTTGTATATGATGCAACCAGAAGGTTTTGTCGATCTAAAGGTACTCACAAGGTGTGCAAGCTCCAGCGATCCATCTATGGACTGGTGCAAACATCTCGGAGTTGGAATATACACTTTGATGAGTTGATGAAAGCATATAGTTTTATACAGACTTGCGGTGAAGCCTGTATTTACAAGAAAGTGAGTGGGAGCACTACAGCCTTTGTGATAAGTATATGTGAATGACATATTGTTGACCGGAAATGATGTAGAATTTTCTGGAAAGCATAAAGAAGAATTTGAAAGGAGTTTTTTTTGAAGAAAGACCTCGGTGAAGCTACTTACATATTGGGCATCAAGATCTATAGAGATAGATCAAGACGCTTGATAAGATTTTTCAATGAGTACATACCTTGACAAGATTTTGAAAGAGTTCAAAATGGATCAGTCAAAGAAGGAGTTCTTGCCTGTATTACAAGGTGTAAAGTTGAGTAAGACTCAAAGCCCAACCACGCCAGAAGATAGAAAGAGAATGAAAGTCATTCCCTATGCCTCAGTCATAGGTCCTATAAAGTATGCCATGCTATGTACCAGACCAGTTGTGTGCCTTACTATGAGTTTGGCAAGGGGGTACGATAGCGATCCAGGAGCGGATCATTGTATAACGGTCAAAGTTATCCTTAGTTACCTAAGAATACTAAGGAAGTATTTCTCGGTTATGGAGGTGATAAAGAGTTCGTCGTAAAGAGTTACATCGATGTAAGCTTTACACCAGTCCAGATGACTCTGAATCTCAATCTCGATACATATTGAAAGTGGGAGCAATTAGCTAGAGTAGCTCCATGCAGAGCATTGTAGACATAGAAAATTTGCAAAATACATACGACTTTAAATTTAGCAGACCCGTTGACTAAACTTCTCTCACAAGCAAAACATGATCACACCTTAGTACTCTTTGGGTGTTAATCACATAGCGATGCGAACTAGATTATTGACTCTAGTGCAAGTAGGAGACTGAAGGAAATATGCCCTAGAGGCAATAATAAAGTTGTTATTCATACTTCCTTATATCATGATAAATGTTTATTATTCATGCTAGAATTGTATTAACCGGAAACTTAGTACATGTGTGAATACATAGACAAAACAAAGTGTCCCTAGTGTGCCTCTACTTGACTAGCTCGTTAATCAAAGATGGTTATGTTTCCTGACCATAGACATGTGTTGTCATTTGATGAATGGATCACATCATTAGTTAATGATGTGATGGACAAGACCCATCTATTAGCTTAGCATTATGATTGTTACAGTTTCATTGCTACTGCTTTCTTCATGACTTATACATGTTCCTCAGACTATGAGATTATGCAACTCCCGAATACCGGAGGAATACCTTGCGTGCTATCAAACGTCACAACGTAACTGGGTGATTATAAAGATGCTCTACAGGTGTCTCTGAAGGTGTTTGTTGGGTTGGCATAGATCGAGAATATGATTTGTCACTCTATGTTTCGGAGAGGTATCTCTGGGCCCTCTCAGTAATACTCATCACTATAAGCCTTGCAAGAAATGTGACTAATGAGCTAATTGCGGGATGAAGCATTACAGAATGAGTAAAGAGACTTTCCGGTAATGATATTGAACTAGGTATGATGATACCGACGATCGAATCTCGGGCAAGTAACATACCGATGACAAAGGGAACAACGTATGTTGTTGCGTGGTTTGACCGATAAAGATCTTCGTAGAATATGTAGGAGCCAATATGAGCATCAAGGTTCCGCTGTTGGTTATTGATCGGAGATATGTATCGATCATGTCTACATAGTTCTCGAACCCGTAGGGTCCGCACGCTTAACGTTCGATGACGATTTGTATTATGAGTTATGTGTTTTTGATGACCGAAGTTTGTTCAGAGTCCCAGATAAGATCACGGACATGACAAGGAGTCTCGAAATGGTCGAGACATAAAGATTGATATATTGGACGACATTATTTGGACACCGGAAGAGTTCCGAGAGGTACCGGGTAAAAACGAAGTGCCGGAGGGGTTACCGGGACCCCCCGAGGAAGCAATGGGCCAACATGGGCCATAGGGGAGAGAGAGGACAACCCACATACGGGAGGCGCCCCCCATGGGGAGTCCGAATAGGACAAGGGAAGGGGGCACGACCCCCCTTTCTCTCTCCCTCTCCCTCTTCCTTCCTTCTCCTCTTCTACCAGGTGGAATCCTACTAGGGCTTGGAGTCCTAGTAGGACTCCCTTCTCCTGGCGCGCCCTGCAAGAGCCGGTCGGCCTCCCCCTCTCCTCCTTTATATACGGGGGCAGAGGGGCACCCCAAAACACATCAAGTTCTCTTAACCGTGTGCGGTGCCCCCCTCCATAGTTACACACCTCGATCATATAGTCGTAGTGCTTAGGCGAAGCCCTGCACCGGTAACATCATCAACACCGTCACCACGCCATCGTGCTGACGGAACTCTCCCTCGTCCTCAACTGGATCAAGAGCTCGAGGGACGTCATCGGGCTGAACGTGTGCTGAACGCGGAGGTGCCGTACGTTCGGTGCTTGGATCGATTGGATCGTGAAGACGTTCAACTACATCAACCGCGTTAACTAAACGCTTCCGCTTTCGGTCTACGAGGGTACGTGGACAGCTCTCCCCTCTCGTTGTTATGCATCTCCTAGATAGATCTTGCGTGATCGTAGGATTTTTTTTGAATTACTACGTTCCCCAACATGAAGATGGTGTATGGCAAACCCTCCTAAGGAGGAAATATGTGGGTTCCAAGACGGTATCCCAAGTATGCTGGAAGCCTGGGAATTCCCACTTTTGGGCGGGTCTAATGGCTACGAAGAAATATTTCTTCTGCTATGGATCCTTCTCTATTAAGTATGGTTCGGAAATTAGATTTTGGGAGGAAAAGTGGCTAGGAAATGCCACACTCCGGGAACAATATCCAGCTCTATACAACATTGTGTGCCACAAGGGTGATACTATCGCCACGATAATGGAATCATTTCTGCCGAATGTGTCAATTGGACCCAGACTCCAATCATGGAACATCCTGCTATAGCGATTGTCCACGGTGAAATTGTCACATGGGTCTGATGTATTTTGATGGAACCTCCATGAGGATGGACAATTTTCAGTGGAGTCTATGTATAGAGCGTTAATCCACATTGATGTGCCAGTTGATAATAATACGAAGATCTAGAAGATGAAGATACCTCTTAAGAATAAAATCTTTGCATGGTATCTTTGCCGCGGAGTCATTCTTACTAAAGATAACCTTATTAAGAGGAATTGGCATGGAAGTTCACAATGTGTCTTTTGTCACCATGACGAGACAATAAAACATTTATTCTTCTAATGCTAATTGGCTCGTTCTATATAGTCAGTCATCCAAATAGCTTCTGGCTTGTATCCTCCCTGTAGTGTTGCTAATGTATTTGGCAACTGGTTAAATGGGATTGATCATAGGTTTAGAACTCTTCTCAGGATGGGAGCACTTGCCATTATTTGGTCGCTTTGGCTATGTAGAAATGATAAGGTTTTTATGATAGAAGTACTTCTCTGTTGCAGGTTATTTACAGATGTACCGGGACTCTTAAGGTCCTCTCTACAACGCGTGGAGAATCGAGACCCATTTACGGAGGTGTGTACACGATTGGAGGCTACAGCGAGGGATACTTTTACCCAACATGGGTAGCAACATGATCTTAGGATTGGCCCCCTCCACTTTAGGCATTATATGGACTCTACATGTTTCTTTGTATTTCGCCTTTTTATTTTTCACTTTTGTGAGAGGACCTTGTTTGGCTGTGTGCATCTTAGTTATGCAGAGGCCGGGTGTAATACTTTTATAAATAATAAAGCTCCCCTTTTCAAAAAAAGAAAGATAAGAGATTGGATTCCATGCCTTTTATTTAGAGTTGTGTCATCCCGAATGGAAAATGTCACCTTCCACTGTACGTAAATCAAACCTCTTCGCTTTTTGGCTTTTCCTTCCTAACAAAGAGGCGGGATTTTGAAGTTCTTTTATTTTTTCCCTCTCTTTCTTTGAAAATTGGAGCTAACAAGTGTACCATCGCGATTCCAAGCGTGCCAAGTCAGGTCTCTCGAGTCATTTTTTTACTATAAATAGTAGGGTAAACACCCCACTGCAATTTTTATAAATAGCAAAGAGCAAAAGTCCAAGGTAGCAAAGTTACAAAGAACAGTAAGGGCTTGAGAGAAGCCCCCTAGAGAAACAAAGAAACAAAAAAACAAGAAGAAGCTAAGAAACTACAACAACAAAAAACTACAAAAGGCTAAAAAAAGAAGAAGAAAGAGAGAAAAGACCTATGCAGCTAAGGAGAGCTGCCACAAAAAACTATCCTTGGAGATCCAGCCACGAGAGGAATTGATTGGCATACTTTGGTCCAACTCTATGCTTGAGTAACTTCATCTCCATCAAATAGATTTGCTTCCATCCATGCAATGTGGGTTGAATATGCTCAAAGATCTTGTTGTTTCTGAAAATCCAGATTGCCAAAGAGCTGAGAATTATTATTCCCATGAAAATGGGGAGTCTCAGTTTATCTTTGATGTCCTGAGAGGCTTCTAAGACACATAAATATGGTGTTCTAGTGGGACAAATGTAATCCCAGCACCTCCTGGCAAAAGGACATCCCCAAAATAGGTGATGTACTGTTTCCTCCTGTTGGCATCCTCTGACTGCAACAGTTATATTCGTCTAGTACAAAGGTTTTCCTTCTCAGTAGATTCTCTCGAGTCATTCGTTGTCCGAGCTCTCTAGAGTTAATTGTCTTTTATCTAAAAATGCCATGAGCAGAAAATTTGACATTTCTTATAAAGAGCAGAGAAAACTTAAATTTTCATATGCCATGTTCTGAATTATGAAAATTGCCATGCTACTTTATAAAACTACCATTTCTCTAACTTAAAAATTTACAATGAATATGATGAAAAAAAGGTCTCCTGACCTAGAAAAATAAAATTGCCATGCTAAACTTTTAAACTGCTATCCTCTAGATAAAAATTCCATGAAAAAAACACATTCTTTTGAAAAATGGAGAAACGTAAATTTATAAATGCCATGCTCTAGAATATTGATAATAAAAAATGACACAGTGCCAAAAATAAAAAGGAAAAGTATTTTAAAAAGTATCATAATAAATTTACAAGTTTAGAGAGAAAAAAACTCTAAAAAATAAGGATTTTTTGTTCTTTAAAAAATGGAAAAATACGGATTTTTGAAAAAAGGAAACAATGAATTTTAAAACAAATTAACTCAAACACATAAAGGTGTTTGAGCGCAAGTGTTCACAGCCCTTGCTTTAGCCCAAGTTTTGAGTGTGCATCGCGCTCATGTAGGAGGTTGCGAGTTGGAGTCTTCCTAGGCGGCTTTTTTGAAGAAATAAAGAAGGGACCGTTCGCCAGGAGAGCTCGGATAGCGAATGACTCCAGAGGACTGACATAGCACCTGATTTGCGCTAAGATCCGTGTCGCTAGATCGGACGTCAGAAAGGGCATTTGTTGGGATTGATCGTGTTCGCCAAATAGCATTTCTAAAAGGAAAAAAATAGGAGAAACAAGAAAAAAGGGTGAACGTATTCTCACAATGGGCCAGACCAACACGCCGTCCTCTTTGCCTTTCTTGACATTTTATATCGCAGTGAGCAACATTTTGGAATTATGCTCAGTCCAGGTGCACCTGTGGGGAATCCTATTTGGTGTATAGGTCGCTAGTTTGTG
>NC_041385.1:183021858-183024685 GCF_002162155.2 Triticum dicoccoides | reverse complement strand
TTCCTAAACCTTTTCTTCTATTTTTTTGAGTTTTTTTCTTTTTTTCCTTCTTTCACTTTCATTCTTTCTATTCTACCATCTTATTATGTTGGTATTTTATTCCAATTTTAGTTTAGATTTTATCCATTTTCCATATTTAGTTTTAAAATTGTGATCCAAAATCACAAAGAATTTTTATGAAATTACCAATATTTTTTTAGCAATTCTTGACATTTATAGAGTCCTGATTTTTTAGTTCATGAACAGTTTATTTTCAAATTTATGAATTTCTTTCATGAAACTCTTGATTATTTTAATCGACAAACATTTTTTAAATTGATGAGCAATTACTTAAATTGGGAATAAGTTTTGCGATTCACGAACATAGCTTTAGTTTTAACAAATATTTTGAAATGCATGTACATTTCTGTAATTCGTGCGCCTTATTTTAATTTTTGCGAATACTTTTCGAATTTATGAACATTTTTTCAAATTTACGAAGATATTTTTGAATATAGTAATTTTTTAAATCATGAACATTGTTTTATTTCCCGAACATTTGTTTTCAAAATGGTGAACATGTGAATTTTTATAAAAGCACGACATTTTATTCAATCTGTGAATATATTACTTTTTTGTAAACATTTTTATTAAAGTCACAATTTTATTATTTTGTATCACTTTTGAAATCTCAAATTATTCTAAAAAATGAAAACAGAAAGGAAGAGAAAAATACCCGAAAAAA
Organism: Triticum dicoccoides; assembly: GCF_002162155.2. Lineage (NCBI taxonomy): Eukaryota > Viridiplantae > Streptophyta > Magnoliopsida > Poales > Poaceae > Triticum > Triticum dicoccoides. The sequence goes on along the minus strand of NC_041385.1, from coordinate 183,023,961 downwards.
AAGGAAGAGAAAAAACAAAAGGAAAAAAACGAAATGAAAAAACAAAGGGCCCCGCACATGTGCCTGCTCAAAAGGGGTGCGCTGGCTCGTTCGTCAGCGCCTACCGCGTCAAATAGGAGGTCCCTGCACCTATATATCTCTCTTTTTTAGAATCTGCGCCTATATAACTCGGGGTCGCTTATTTTTTTTGATACACTTTCACCAAGCTTTATTCAAAAGTCTGAAATATTTACAAATAAAAAGTAGCAACTCCCCAGGGTGGCCTAACCGAGAGTTACTAATTAACGAGCGCTCCTTCGGGAGCCTCGCAACAATCAGCGCCACTTGGCGCTCTCAGCCATACGCCACGTGTCGCGCTCTGGTCGCTCCCTCCGATTTTCTTTTATTTTTCCACATGTGTTTTCGGATTTTAAATGGTTTTTTTCCGGATTTTTTCGACGTTTTGGTTTTTCACCGTTCTTCCTGAGCTTTTCAACCAAATTTTTTTTGAATTTTTTTTGCGTAAAAAACATATTTTTTTCTTTCACGAGAGTCACGGTTTTGCTTCCGCGAGAGGCACGGTCTTGCTTTCGCAAGAGTCACGGCCGTGCCTCTCGGAAACGAAAAAAAAACAAGTTTTTTGTTTTTTTTCCTTTTGTAAGAGGCACGGTTATGCTTTCGCGAGAGTCATGACCGTGCGTCCCGGAAACGAAAATAACTGTTTTCTATTTTTCTTCCGGGAGTGTCACGGTTTTGCTTGCGCGAGAGGCACGGTCGTGCCTCCTCGGAAACAGAAAAAAAAACCGCGTTTTCTGTTTTTTTCTTTCGCGAGAGTCACGGTTTTGCTTCCGCGAGAAGTTGTGCTTTCGCGAGAGTCACGGCCGTGCCTCCTCGGAAACGAAAAAAAATACGTTTTTTTCTTTCGCTAGAGTCACGGTTTTGCTTTCGCGAGAGGAACGGTTATGATTTCGTCAGAGGCACGGGCGTGCCTCTTTCGGAAAGGAAAAAACCCGTGCTCCCGGTTTGGTTTTTTCGTCTCGTTTTTTTCGTGAAAAAAAAGTTCGTCAAGACCTATCAACATGGGATCTAGTTTTGAAGATCTCGACACAAGGAATCCAACGACGAAAGCGGTTCGAGATTTGGACGCACAGTTTATGGGATAAAACGTTTTGAATAAACGGATCTAAGAAATAAGGGAAAACTCACAGGTTACGACAAATGGCGCACATGCAACGCGCCACTTGTCGCAACTTGGGAAAATTGGAGTGATCTTTGCATCAAGTACTCCTTAACTAGTGATTTCGGGCCTAACCACACATGCCTGTATCACACGTTCAGAGGAACGACCAAGCGGGCGAGGCCCATAGGATGTTCCACGTACATGACATTCCTGTGTCACTTTTTTTTCCTCTTCCATGTGTTTTTCTTCATTTCGTTTTCTCTAACTTTTAGTTAAGATACAAAAAATATACATTAGGCATAAAGCACTTATTTTAAAAGAAGTCATTGTTCTTCAAAGAAGTTTTATTCTGTATTCATAAATAAAAATCATCGCATATAAAAATTTGTTCACCGCATCCTAAGAAACGGTGGTCGCGTGTTCAAAAGATGTTCACCACATATTTCATAAAATGCTCATTACATATTTATAAAATGTTTGTAACAGTTGAAAAGTATACACGAATTGCATAAATTGAGTAGTACAAACACATGTGTTTACATACACGTAAATATAACCATCCCTGTGAACCCATGCATACTCTTTTCTTGGGTTGAATAGCTTTTATTGTACTACTCAATCACAATGTTGTTACAATCAGCCAAAGCTAGCTCAACAACATAAAGAGGGCTAGGACTGAGCAAATCACGATTCTACCATAGTAAACTTAGCTACATAATCACTAACCTTATTTTGATGACGAATACCATTAGTAATACAAGATGCACGAAGAGACATGAGTGTTAGAAGGGATAGAGAGATTAGTGGAATAGTTGATTGTATTGCTTGAGCCTCGTGGGCATTTATATAGAAGTACAATGACCAACTTGAAGTATAAGACAAGGAAGGACCAAATCCTAGTCTATCATATACTTTCTAATAATCATATACTCACCCCCCCCCCC
>NC_041385.1:182883378-183021559 GCF_002162155.2 Triticum dicoccoides | reverse complement strand
GGTAGCGACGCGGATGGTGAGACTAGAGAAGAATCTGAAGGTACGCCGACGGACACCCCCCTTAGTTGTAACGGTCGATGCATCGCGAAAGTCGTGGCTGGAGTGGAAACCGACGAGATTGCTCAAGCAAGGCGGTAGCCGTTTGTGCCATTTGTCGATGTAGCCGAGAGTGTAGGGTGGTGTAGCCATGGTCGAGGTAGCCGTGCGAAGAATGTCATGGTCGATGTCGAGTCGGGGTAGCCGGTGTCGAGTATGTCGCCATGGAGCCACGGGCGCAAGGAGGCGCCAAGGTAGTCATGGGCGCAGTGCTTCGAAGTAGTGTGCGACGGGTAGAGGACGCTGTTGATGAGGCGTTGCGCCGGGTTTTGCCAAACCCGGGGACACATCGTAGACAAAGGCACGCGTTGGTGTTGCCATCACTGGACATGCGTAGAAGGACAAAGGCGAAGTTGACGAAGCACCGCACCAGGCTTGCCAGGCCCGAGGACACTTCATGGATGAAGGCACGCATTGGTGTTGCCAACACCGGGCATGCGTAGATGAGGGACCGCACGAGCTGTACGCCATGTTGAGGAGTCGGAGGGTCCAGCTGAGAAGGTGACTCGACGACAGTTGTGGCACCAATCAGTGTGGGGCCGATGTCACCAACGGAGGTCGGAGTAGACGAAGTGGTCAGGGAAGATGACGATGACGTTAGCGACGGGCTGGTGCTGGACGAAGAAGGAGGAGGTGGACGGGCGACAGCTACGGGGGTAGCGGCGACGGCGGCGGCCAAATAAGAGCGACGCCGACCTGACGGCGGCGGCGGAGGCCAGGTTAGGAGCGCGGTGGCGATGCTCGAAGTAGGCGAGGAACCCGGCAGCACGACAAAAACCGGCGTGAACAGTACCGTTCCGCGCCAACAGAGGTGGCACAGTGCATACCATGGGAAGTCGACGCGCGGGGACGGCGGTGCACCGCGGGAAGCCGAGCCACGACCTGAAGGGGCGACATGGTGGCAATAGGTGGGTCCGGGCGACGTCGAGAAGACCTTGGGGCGGTAGCGGGACCACGGGCCGCGGTGCTACAGCCCGAAGGGGCGGCGCAGCGGCAGAGCACGGGTCGGTGCAACCGCAGGCACGACCTTGGGGCGGCGGCAGGGACCGTGTATCACGACACTACGGCTGACGCAGTGGCGATGCGCGAGTCGATGCATCCGTGAGGAGAACTGATACGTCTCCAACGTATCTATAATTTTTTATTGTTCCATGCTATTATATTATCTATTTTGAATGTTTTATATGCTTTAATATGCTATTTTATATTATTTTTGGGACTAACCTATTAACCTAAAGCCCAGTCCCAGTTCCTGTTTTCCCCCTGTTTTTGAGTTTCGCAGAAAAGGGATACCAAACGGAATGAAACCTTCACGATGAGTTTTCTTGCACCAGAAGACAACCAGGAGACTCGGAGATGAAGTTGGAAGAGCCACAAGGCGGCCACAAGGACGGAGGGTGCACCCAGGGGGTAGGGCATGCCCCCACCCTTGTGGGCCCCTCGTGCACCTTCCGACCTAATTCTTTCACCTATATATTCCCATATATCCCCAAACCAATAGAGGCATCCACGAAAACACTTATCCGCCGCCGCAACCTTCTGTACCCGTGAGATCTCATCTAAGGACCTTTTCCGACGTCTTGCTGGAGGGGGATTCGACCATGGAGGGCTTCTACATCAACACCATTGCCCTTCCGATGAAGCGTGAGTAGTTTACCATAGACCTACGGGAACATAGCTAGTAGCTAGATGACTTCTTATCTCTCTTTGATTCTCAATACCATGTTCTCCTCGATGTTATTGGAGATCTATTCGATGTAATACTTTTTTGCGGTGTGTTTGCCGAGATCCGATGAATTGTGGATTTATGATCAGCTTTGAAAGGATCGATATAGTTGACTAGAGGGGGAGGGGGGTGAATAGGCAACTAACAATTTTTAGCTTTTCTTTAACAAATTAAACTTTGCATCAAAGTAGGTTGTCTAAATATGCAACTAGGTGAACAACCTATATGATGCAACAACAATAAGTGCACAAGCAAGCAAGGGATACAATACAAAAAGCTTGCACAAGTAAAGGCGTGAGTTAACCAAGAGTGGAGCCGATGGAGACGAGGATGTGTTGCCGAAGTTCCTTCCTTTTAAAGGGAAGTACGTCTCCGTTAGAGTGGTGTGGAGGCACAATGCTCCCCAAGAAGCCACTAGGGGCACCGTATTCTCCTCACGCCCTCACACAATGCGAGATGCCGTGATTCCACTATTGGTGCCCTTGAAGGCGGCGACCAAACCTTTACAAACAAGGTTGGGGCTATCTCCACAACTTAATTGGAGGCTCCCAACGACACCACGAAGCTTCACCATAATGGACTATGGCTCCGAGGTGACCTCAACCATCTAGGGTGCTCAAACACCCAAGAGTAACAAGATCCGCTAGGGATTAGTGGGGGAATCAAATTTCTCTTAGTGGAAGTGTAGATCGGGGCCTTCTCAACCTATCCCGAGCAAATCAACAAGTTTGATTGGCTAGGGAGAGAGATCAGCCAAAAATGGAGCTTGGAGCAACAATGGAGCTTTTGGGGGAAGAGGTAAGTCAACTTTGGGAAGAAGACCCCTTTATATAGTGGGGGGTACAATCCAACCGTTACCCCCCAAGCAGCCACGCACAGAGCGGTACTACCGCTTGGGCAAGGCGGTACTACCGCTGAGCCAGCGGTACTACCGTTCCCTCCTAGCGGTACTGCCGCGCACACGAGGATAGCAAGGACCTGGGCCCAGAGCGGTACTACCGCGGAAGTAAGGGCGGTACTACCGCCACTACTGCCACTACTAGTACCGCACAACCCGACACGAAAAACAGAGGTCTCGAGTCGAGGCGGTAGAAGCCCGGACCCTCAATGGTACTACGGCCGAAGACAGCAAGCGGTACTACCGCTTGGGGAGCGGTACTACCGCTTGGGGAGCGGTACTACCTCTTGACGTGCTTCGGCGGTACTACCGCTAAGGATCGTGGTACTGCCACTGGAACATGTTAGGGCAGGCAAGTAGAGGAAAGAGAGCTCCAACGATGCGGAAAGGAACAGCGGGTGTGATAAGGATGTGTACGTGTTGATTCCGCCCTAGCCTTACCAAAGCGGATCCCCTCTTGATAGTACGGTGACTCCTACGAAACTACTCCACAAACAGAGAAACGAAGGATCTACACCGTCTTGAATAAAAACACCGAGGGGAGGGAATCGTCTCGTGCCAACGGATGAATCTCTGAAAAACTCAACGCACACGATTAGTCCACAAAAGCATTGTCATCAATCACCAAAACACCTTGGGGATAATATGCCCTTACAATCTCCCCCTTTTTGGTGGATTGATGACAATACGGGATTTGCACAAACGGGAAAAGACATAGGACATGCGCAAAACTCCACCGTCCTAAAATGTAGATGGGCTCCCCCTAGATGTGTGCTATCTAGATAAGTGCTTTGGACTGCACGGCACACATACTAGGATCAATGCTCCCCCTACATTTTAGATACAAACAACCTAAGCAGGGTATATGAGAGCAAAGTAAATAAGAGGATAAGCATGCAACTCATAAGCTAGGTAGACATAGATAAAGATAAACTAAAGATAAGGTAGCATATGTCTCACACCATATGTCTGGAACTTAGGTCTCACTGACACAAAACCAAACAAAGCAAATGGTGAGAAAACACAAACACACCACACAAAAGACAGAAGACACACTCGCGAAACAGACATACAACGAAAGCGACACAAATCCCTAAACTCCCTCCCCCTTTGGCATCGAGACACCAAAAAGGAGAGGGAGTGTTGCTACGGCTCCAGGTGATAGCAAGCGAGGATCTCAAATACCAGATCTCAGCTGGATCGTCTTCGCCATCATCATCGGTCGGGAACTGCTCGGCATCAGAATCTGTCCACGGGCAGTGCTGCTGAATCCACTCCTCCTCCTCAGTAAGCTGGTCCTCAGATCCACTGTTAACGGTGGCACCAATCTGACGCATGAGCTCCTTGTGACGTCCCCTGGCCTTCTTCTCAGCCACATGAGTCATGTACTGACCGTGAGCCTCCATGCAGAACAGCTTCTTCATCTTGAGCTTGAGCTTCTTTTCCCAAGAGGGCTCTGCCCCAGAAGGCTCATAGTCATCATCATCCTCAGCCTCAGCCTCTTCCTCGGTCTCCATGGCAGCAGCAGACGAAGGACCTCCAGACTTAGGGACCTGAGTGCCCCAGTTGTCCTTCTTCCTCAGATGCTTGATCTCATGAGAGACCAACTCTCCAGTGTCTAGCATAACCTTGGGATAGACATGATCCCAGGCCTTCTCAATAAGGAGCATGATGAACGGACCATAAATCGGGCACTTGCGCTCGGAGATAACAGATAAGAGCTCAGACCACATAACATGAGAGATATCCAGGGACTCGCCAGTGTTTTCTTCCTTCTCACGCTGGCAGAAGAGAAGCATGTCCACGAGATAAGAATGAACCATATCCAGATTCCCAATGCGAGGGAAAAGAGTCTCACGGAAGACAAGGTGAAGAATGTATAGAAAGGCATGCAACTCATAAGTTTCCTTCTTAGTCTCAGGGTTGATCTTCAGAGTGCAGTAGTGTTGGGGAACGTTGCAGAAAATTAAATTTTTTCCTATGGTTTCACCAAGATCCATCTATGAGTTCATCTAAGCAACGAGTCTAGGGAGAGAGTTTGCATCTACATACCACTTGTAGATCGCGTGCGGAAGCTTGCAAGGTGATGATGTAGTCGTACTCGACGTGATCCAAATCACCGATGACCAGCGCCGAACGGACGGCACCTCCACGTTCAACACACGTACGGGACGGGAGACGTCTCCTCCTTCTTGATCCAGCAAGGGGGAAGGAGAGGTTGATGAAGATCCAGCAGCACGACGGCGTGGTGGTGGATGCAGGGCGTCACAGCAGCAGGGCTTCGCCGAGACTACGAGGGAGAGACGTAACGGGGGGAGGTGGAGGCGCCAGGGGCTGGTGTATCAAGTCCCTCCTCTCCCCCACTATATATAGGGGTGCCAAGGGGGGGCGCCGGCCCTAGTAGATGAGATCTACTAGGGGGGGCGGCGGCCTAGGGGAGGTTTCCCTCCCCCCCAAGGCACCTAGGGGTGCCTTCCACCACTAGGACTCCTCCTAGGGGGAAACCCTAGGCGCATGGGCCTATAGGGGCTGGTGCCCTTGGCCCATGATGGCCAAGGCGCACCCCCTACAGCCCATGTGGCCCCCCCGGGACAGGTGGCCCCACCCGGTGGACCCCCGGGACCCTTCCGGTGGTCCCGGTACAATACCGATAACCCCGAAACTTGTCCCGATGCCCGAAATAGCACTTCCTATATATAATTCTTTACCTCCGGACCATTCCGGAACTCCTCGTGACGTCCGGGATCTCATCCGGGACTCCGAACAACATTCAGGTTTCTGCATATCCATATCTTCATAACCCTAGCGTCACCGAACCTTAAGTGTGTAGACCCTACGGGTTCGGGAGACATGCAGACATGACCGAGACGCTCTCAGTCAATAACCATCAGCGGGATCTGGATACCCATGATGGCTCCCACATGCTCCTCGATGTTGTCATCGGATGAACCACTATGTCGAGGATTCGATCAAACCCTGTATGCAATTCCCTTTGTCAATCGGTACGTTACTTGCCCGAGACTCGATCGTCGGTATCCCAATACCTTGTTCAGTCTCGTTACCGGCAAGTCACTTTACTCGTACCGTAATGCATGATCCCGTGTCCAACACCTTGGTCACATTGAGCTCAATATGATGATGCATTACCGAGTGGGCCCAGAGATACCTCTCCGTCATACGGAGTGACAAATCCCAGTCTCGATCCGTGTCAACCCAATAGCTACTTTCGGAGATACCTGTAATACACCTTTATAGTCACCCAGTTACGTTGTGACGTTTGATACACCCAAGGCACTCTTACGGTATCTGGGAGTTACACGATCTCATGGTCGAAGGAAGAGATACTTGACACTTGCAAAGCTCTAGCAAAACGAACTACACGATCTTTTATGCTATGCTTAGGATTGGGTCTTGTCCATCACATCATTCTCCTAATGATGTGATCCCGTTATCAACGACATCCAATGTCCATAGTCAGGAAACCATGACTATCTGTTGATCACAATGAGCTGGTCAACTAGAGGCTTACCAGGGACATAGTGTGGTCTAAGTATTCACACGTGTATTACGATTTCCGGATAATACAGTTATAGCATGAATAAAAGACAATTATCATGAACAATGAAATATAATAATACTTTTATTATTGCCTCTAGGGCATATTTCCAACAGTCTCCCACTTGCACTAGAGTCACCAATCTAGTTACATTGTGATGAATCGAACACCCATAGAGTTCTGGTGTTGATCATGTTTTGCACGCGAGAGAGGTTTAGTCAGCGGATCTGCGACATTCAGATCCGTGTGCACTTTGCAAATCTCTATGTCTCCATCTTGAACATTTTCATGGATGGAGTTGAAACGACGCTTGATGTGCCTGGTCTTCTTGTGAAACCTGGGCTCCTTTGCGAGGGCAATAGCTCTAGTGTTGTCACAGAAGAGTTTGATCGGCCCCGACGCATTGGGTATGACTCCTAGGTCGGTGATGAACTCCTTCACCCAAATCGCTTCATGTGCTGCCTCCGAGGCTGCCATGTACTCCGCTTCACACGTAGATCCCGCCACGACGCTCTGCTTGCAGCTGCACCAGCTTACTGCTCCACCATTCAACATATACACGTATCCGGTTTGTGACTTAGAGTCATCCAGATCTGAGTCGAAGCTAGCGTCGACGTAACCCTTTACGACGAGCTCTTCGTCTCCTCCATAAACGAGAAACATGTCCTTTGTCCTTTTCAGGTACTTCAGGATATTCTTGACCGCTGTCCAGTGTTCCTTGCCGGGATTACTTTGGTATCTTGCTACCAAACTTACGGCAAGGTTTACATCGGGTCTGGTACACAGCATGGCATACATAATAGAACCTATGGCTGAAGCATAGGGGATGACACTCATCTCTTCTTTATCTTTTGCCGTGGTCGGTGACTGAGCTGAGCTCAGTCTCATACCTTGTAACATAGGCAAGAACCCCTTCTTGGACTGATCCATTCTGAATCTCTTCAAAATCTTATCAAGGTATGTGCTTTGTGAAAGACCTATGAGGCGTCTCGATCTATCTCTATAGATCTTGATGCCTAATATATAAGCAGCTTCTCCAAGGTCCTTCATTGAAAAACACTTATTCAAGTAGGCCTTAATGCTGTCCAGAAATTCTATATTATTTCCCATCAGGAGTATGTCATCTACATATAATATGAGAAATGCTACAGAGCTCCCACTCACTTTCTTGTAAACGCAGGCTTCTCCATAAGTCTGCATAAACCCAAACGCTTTGATCATCTCATCAAAGCGAATGTTCCAACTCCGAGATGCTTGCACCAGTCCATAATGGATCGCTGGAGCTTGCATACTTTGTTAGCGTTCCGAGGATCGACAAAACCTTCCGGCTGCATCATATACAGTTCTTCCTTAAGATGCCCGTTAAGGAATGCTGTTTTGACGTCCATCTGCCATATCTCATAATCATAGTATGCGGCAATTGCTAACATGATTCGGACGGACTTTAGCTTCGCTACGGGAGAGAATGTCTCGTCGTAGTCAATCCCTTGAACCTGTCGATAACCCTTAGCGACAAGTCGAGCTTTATAGATGGTAACATTACCATCCGCGTCCGTCTTCTTCTTAAAGATCCATTTGTTTTCTATCGCTCGCCGATCATCGGGCAAGTCTGTCAAAGTCCATACTTTGTTTTCATACATGGATTCTATCTCGGATTTCATGGCTTCAAGCCATTTGTTGGAATCCGGGCCCGCCATTGCTTCTTCATAGTTCAAAGGTTCATTGTTGTCTAACAACATGATTTCCAGGACAGGGTTGCCGTACCACTCTGGTGCGGAACGTGTCCTTGTGGACCTACGAAGTTCAGCAGTAACTTGATCCGAAGTACCTTGATCATTATCATGGTTTTCCTCTTCAGTTGGTGTGGGCATCACAGGAACGGTTTCCTGTGTTGCGTCACTATCCCGCTCAAGAGGTAGTACTTCATCGAGTTCTACTTTCCTCCCACTTACTTCTTTCGAGAGAAACTCTTTTTCCAGAAAGCATCCGTTCTTGGCAACAAAGATCTTGCCTTCGGATCTTAAGTAGAAGGTATACCCTGCAGTTTCCTTAGGGTATCCTATGAATACGCATTTTTCCGACTTGGGCTCGAGCTTTTCAGGTTGAAGTTTCTTGACATAAGCTTCGCATCCCCAAACTTTTAGAAACGACAGCTTAGGTTTCTTTCCAAACCATAATTCATACGGTGTCGTCTCAACGGATTTAGACGGTGCCCTATTTAAAGTGAATGTAGCTGTCTCTAGAGCGTATCCCCAAAATGATAGCGGTAAATCGGTAAGAGACATCATAGACCGCACCATATCCAATAGAGTGCGATTACGACGTTCGGACACACCGTTTCGCTGAGGTGTTCCAGGCGGCGTGAGCTGTGAAACGATTCCACATTTCTTTAAGTGTGTACCAAATTCGTGACTTAAGTATTCTCCTCCATGATCTGATCGTAAGAATTTTATCTTTCAGTCACGTTGATTCTCCACCTCATTCTGAAATTCCTTGAACTTTTCAAAGGTCTCAGACTTGTGTTTCATTAAGTAGACATACCCATATCTACTCAAGTCATCTGTGAGAGTGAGAACATAATGATATCCTCCGCGAGCCTCAACGCTCATTGGACCGCACACATCGGTATGTATGATTTCCAACAAGTTGGTTGCTCGCTCCATTGTTCCGGAGAACGGAGTCTTGGTCATTTTGCCCAAGAGGCATGGTTCGCACGTGTCAAACGATTCATAATTAAGAGACTCTAAAAGTCCATCGGCATGGAGCTTCTTCATGCGCTTGACACCAATGTGACCAAGGCGGCAGTGCCACAAGTATGTGGGACTATCGTTATCAACTTTAAATCTTTTGGCATCTACACTATGAACATGTGTAATATTACGCTCGAGATTCATTAAGAATAAACCATTGACCATCGGAGCATGACCATAAAACATATCTCTCATATAAATCGAACAACCATTATTCTCAGACTTAAATGAGTAGCCATCTCGTATTAAACGAGATCCTGAGACAATGTTCATGCTCAAACTTGGCACTAAATAACAATTATTAAGGTTCAAAACTAATCCCGTAGGTAAATGTAGAGGCAGCGTGCCGACGGCGATCACATCGACTCTGGAACCATTCCCGACGCGCATCGTCACCTCGTCCTTTGCCAGTCTCCGTTTATTCCGCAGCTCCTGCTGTGAGTTACAAGTATGAGCAACGGCACCGGTATCAAATACCCAGGAGTTACTACGATTACTGGTAAGGTACACATCAATCACATGTATATCAAATATACCTTTGGTGTTGCCGGCCTTCTTATCCGCTAAGTATTTGGGGCAATTCCGCTTCCAGTGACCCTTCCCCTTGCAATAAAAGCACTCAGTCTCAGGCTTGGGTCCATTCTTTGACTTCTTCCCGGTAACTGGCTTACCAGGCGCGGCAACATCTTTGCCGTCCTTCTTGAAGTTCTTCTTACCCTTGCCCTTCTTGAACTTAGTGGTCTTATTGACCATCAACACTTGATGTTCTTTCTTGATTTCAGCCTCTGCTGACTTCAGCATCGAGAACACTTCAGGAATGGTCTTTTCCATTCCCTGCATGTTGTAGTTCATCACAAAGCTCTTGTAGCTTGGTGGGGGCGACTGGAGGATTCTGTCAATGACCGCCTCATCTGGGAGGTTAATGTTCAGCTGGGTCATACGGTTGTGCAACCCAGACATTTTCAGGATGTGCTCACTGACAGAACTGTTCTCCTCCATCTTACAACTGTAGAACTTGTCGGAGATATCATATCTCTCGACCCGGGCATGGCTTGAAAAACCAGTTTCAGCTCTTCGAACATCTCATATGCTCCGTGATGCTCAAAACACTTTTGGAGCCCCAGTTCTAAGCTGTAAAGCATGCCGCACTGAACGAGGGAGTAATCATCAGCGCGAGACTGCCAAGCATTCATAATGTCTTGGTTCTCTGGGACGGGAGCGTCACCTAGCGGTCCTTCTAGGACATATTGTTTCCTGGCAGCTATGAGGATGATCCTCAGGTTCCGGACCCAGTCCGTATAGTTGCTGCCATCATCTTTCAGCTTGGTTTTCTCTAGGAACGCGTTGAAGTTCATGTTGACATTAGCGTTGGCCATTGATCTACAAGACATATTTGCAAAGGTTTTAGACTAAGTTCATGATAATAAAGTTCTAATCAAATTATGAACTCCCACTTAGATTAGACATCCCTTTAGTCATCTAAGTGTTACACGATCCGAGTCGACTAGCCCGTGTCCGATCATCACGTGAGACGGACTAGTCATCGTTGGTGAACATTCTCATGTTGATCGTATCTTCTATACGATTCGTGTTCGACCTTTCGGTCTCCGTGTTCCGAGGCCATGTCTGCACATGCTAGGCTCGTCAAGTTAACCCTAAGTGTTTTCGCTGTGTAAAACTGTCTTACACCCGTTGTATGTGAACGTAAGAATCCATCACACCCGATCATCACGTGGTGCTTAGAAGCGACGAACTGTAGCAACGGTGCACAGTTAGGGGAGAACACTTCTTGAAATTTTATAAGGGATCATCTTATTTACTACCGTCGTCCTAAGTAAACAAGATGCATAATACATAATAAACATCACATGCAATTATATAGTTGTGACATGATATGGCCAATATCATATAGCTCCATTGATCTTCATCTTCGGGGCTCCATGATCATCTTGTCACCGGCTTGACACCATGATCTCCATCATCATGATCTCCATCATCGTGTCTTCATGAAGTTGTCACGCCACCGACTACTTCTACTTCTATGACTAACGTTTAGCAATAAAGTAAAGTAGTTTACATGACGTTATTCAATGACACGCAGGTCATACAAAAAATAATGACAACTCCTATGGCTCCTGCCGGTTGTCATACTCATCGACATGCAAGTCGTGAATCCTATTACAAAGAACATGATCTCATACATCACAATTCATCATTCATCACAACTTCTGGCCATATCACATCACATGATCAATCGCTGCAAAAACAAGTTAGACGTCCTCTAATTGTTGTTGCATCTTTTACGTGGCTGCAATTGGGTTCTAGCAAGAACGTTTTCTTACCTACGAATCACCACAACGTGATTTTGTCAACTTCTATTTACCCTTCATAAGGGCCCTGTTCATCGATTCCGCTCCAACTAAGGTGGGAGAGACAGACACCCGCCAGCCACCTTATGCAACTTGTGCATGTCAGTCGGTGGAACCGGTCTCACGTAAGAGTACGTGTAAGGTTGGTCCGGGCCGCTTCATCCCACAATACCGTTGATCAAGAAAAGACTAGTAGAGGCAAGTAAGATGACAAAATCCACGCCCACAACAAAGTTGTGTTCTACTCGTGCAAAGAGAACTACGCATAGACCTAGCTCATGATGCCACTGTTGGGGAACGTTGCAGAAAATTAAAATTTTTCCTACGGTTTCACCAAGATCCATCTATGAGTTCATCTAAGCAACGAGTCTAAGGAGAGAGTTTGCATCTACATACCACTTGTAGATCGCGTGCGGAAGCTTGCAAGGTGATGATGTAGTCGTACTCGACGTGATCCAAATCACCGATGACCAGCGCCGAACGGACGGCACCTCCGCGTTCAACACACGTACGGGACGGGAGACGTCTCCTCCTTCTTGATCCAGCAAGGGGGAAGGAGAGGTTGATGAAGATCCAGCAGCACGACGGCGTGGTGGTGGATGCAGGGCGTCACAGCAGCAGGGCTTCGCCGAGACTACGAGGGAGAGACGTAACGGGGGGAGGTGGAGGCGCCAGGGGCTGGTGTATCAAGTCCCTCCTCTCCCCCACTATATATAGGGGTGCCAAGGGGGGGCGCCGGCCCTAGTAGATGAGATCTACTAGGGGGGGCGGCGGCCTAGGGGAGGTTTCCCTCCCCCCCCAAGGCACCTAGGGGTGCCTTCCACCACTAGGACTCCTCCTAGGGGGAAACCCTAGGCGCATGGGCCTATAGGGGCTGGTGCCCTTGGCCCATGATGGCCAAGGATCACCCCCTACAGCCCATGTGGCCCCCCGGGACAGGTGGCCCCACCCGGTGGACCCCCGGGACCCTTCCGGTGGTCCCGGTACAATACCGATAACCCCGAAACTTGTCCCGATGCCCGAAATAGCACTTCCTATATATAATTCTTTACCTCCGGACCATTCCGAAACTCCTCGTGACGTCCGGGATCTCATCCGGGACTCCGAACCACATTCGGGTTTCTGCATATCCATATCTTCATAACCCTAGCGTCACCGAACCTTAAGTGTGTAGATCCTACGGGTTCGGGAGACATGCAGACATGACCGAGATGCTCTCAGTCAATAACCATCAGCGGGATATGGATACCCATGATGGCTCCCACATGCTCCTCGATGTTGTCATCGGATGAACCACTATGTCGAGGATTCGATCAAACCCTGTATGCAATTCCCTTTGTCAATCGGTACGTTACTTGCCCGAGACTCGATCGTCGGTATCCCAATACCTTGTTCAGTCTCGTTACCGGCAAGTCACTTTACTCATACCGTAATGCATGATCCCATGTCCAACACCTTGGTCACATTGAGCTCAATATGATGATGCATTACCGAGTGGGCCCAGAGATACCTCTCCGTCATACGGAGTGACAAATCCCAGTCTCGATCCGTGTCAACCCAATAGCTACTTTCGGAGATACCTGTAATGCACCTTTATAGTCACCCAGTTACGTTGTGACGTTTGATACACCCAAGGCACTCTTACGGTATCCGGGAGTTACACGATCTCATGGTCGAAGGAAGAGATACTTGACACTTGCAAAGCTCTAGCAAAACGAACTACACGATCTTTTATGCTATGCTTAGGATTGGGTCTTGTCCATCACATCATTCTCCTAATGATGTGATCCCGTTATCAATGACATCCAATGTCCATAGTCAGGAAACCATGACTATCTGTTGATCACAACGAGCTGGTCAACTAGAGGCTTACCAGGGACATAGTGTGGTCTAAGTATTCACACGTGTATTACGATTTCCGGATAATACAGTTATAGCATGAATAAAAGACAATTATCATGAACAATGAAATATAATAATACTTTTATTATTGCCTCTAGGGCATATTTCCAACAAGTAGGGCCAGAGAGCTTGCTTGTGGGTGGAGGTTGTGTTGCGGTGAGGGCGAAAGCCGACAAGAGACGCAAGCCCGTGATCTTCCACCCAAGTAACTCCATGAATGCCTTCCACTTGACAGAAAGCAACTTGCCATTGGTCATCCAAGTCAGAGTCCTGTCCTCGTCAGTCCCTAGATGGACAGTGGCATATAATTGAGCCACAATATCTGCATCATAGTCCTTGTTGAATTGCATGATTTTGAGAATGTTGAGTTGAGTGCACATCTGAAGGGCTTCACAAAAGTACTCAGGATCCTTCTCCATATAGTCCGTGTCGATGGAGCACACATCAATATAGAGATTCTTCTTGGCCTTGAGCACATAAAAGAATATGGAAAACTGAAACCTGTTCCAGAACGGACGGTTGACCAAAGTGGGTTCTTGGTCTACCTCATAAGGATTGCGGCGACGTCTTGCCTAGAACTCCTTGGCATTCATTTGAGGCACGGTTTTGCCTGTTGGCTTTGGCTTGACAGCAGACTTCTTCTTGAGCTGAGGTGGAGGTGGAGCACTTGAGGAACCTCCCGCAGACTCAGTTGTGCGGTAACGCTTTGACGTGGCATGACCAGGGTTGACACGGCGAGCTTGATGTTCAGGAAGTTCATCACCTGGAACCAAACACAAGAACACGCAAAACATCAAGAAAGAATGAGCATAAGCCACCAAACTCAACAAAAAGATCACTGAATGACAGGAGCATGGTGGAAATTGGTAGGCAGCGGTAGTACCGCGACCTGGAGGCGACAGTACCGCTCCAAGCGGTAGTACCGCTCAAGTGAGAGCAGTAGTACCGCTCGAGGAGGGGAAACAGCGGTTTCCTACTGCCGTGGTCAGATCCGGCACTACCGTCCTACCAAATTCAAAAATAATCCTACAAATCACTGATCCAATCCGTCTAGTTGCCTTCTCCATCCTACTCAAGCCTAGATTTAGCCAAAAATCTAGAGATGCAACCACTATTGCCCCTAAAACGCTAGATTTGAAACCTAGACAAGAAGAGAGAGAACGGGGGCAATACCGGCATCCATGGCAAGAGGACGAGGTGGGGATCGACTCCACCGAAGGGAATGGAGAGGGACGCCCCAGAGAAGGAGATCCGCCGGAGCCCTCCTACGGCGAACAGTTGCTGGAGAGAGGAGGAGGAGCGAGGGGGCGAAGCGAATGGGTATGGGGGAGAAGAAACCTCCCCCTGCCCCGATATAACCCCCTGACCCCCCTGCAGCGGTAGTACCGCCCAGCAACTCAAGGCCACTAGACAACGCGGCTAAGCTCAAAAAGAAACTAAAAACCAATGGCATGAAATGGAGGAAGGGCAAACTCGGCAGCGAACACACTAGCAAGAGAGCAAGACACACCTATTCAAGAGAGGGCGGTGGCCGAGGCCACCTATGTTTGAGTCAAGAGGTATGGCGCCGCAAAGATTTTAACCTTGGGACCATGACCAAAACTCGTCCATGAAGCACAAAAACCATTGAAGATGGTTAAAAAGAAGGACATAATCAATTTATGCATAATGGGGGGAGGAAGAGTTCATTGAGAGAACAACACTCCCCCTATGTCCATGCCTACACCTAATGTAGACAACATGTTGAATGAGGAGGGGTGTGCAAGGGTTCAAGTCACATTGCTCGAATCAATGATATTTAGCTCATGCCTTAACTCGCGAAATCTTGCTTCATCCAAGGGCTTCGTGAAAATATCTGCAAGGTTATCATGAGTGTTGACATACTTGAGCTCGATCTCCCCTCGCCTAATGTGATCCCGGATGAAGTGATACCAAATCTAAATATGCTTCATCTTGAAATGTTGCACTGGGTTGAGAGAAATCTTGATGGCACTTTCATTATCACACCAAAGAGGCACTTTGTCACAAATGACACCGTACTCCTTTAAAGTTTGCCTCATCCATAAGATTTGTGCACAACAACTACCGGCCACCACGTATTCCGCTTCGGTGGACGAGAGAGACACACAACTTTGCTTTTTGGAAGACCAACTCACCAAAGAGCAACCAATAAATTGGCACCCTTCGGAAGTGGACTTCCTATCCACTTTTTCTCCCGCCCAATCAGAATCCATATATCCTTCAAGCTTGAAGTTTGCTCCTCTTGGGTACCATAAGCCAAAGTTTGGGATATGAGCCAAATATCAAAAGATTCGCTTGACCGCCACATAGTGGCTTTCCTTCGGTGCGGCTTGAAACCGTGTGCACATTCCCACACTCAACATGATATCCGGTCTAGATGCACTAAGGTAAAGCAAGGAGCCAATCATGGAGTGATATACCTTTTGATCCACCGCTTTACCATTGGGATCAATGTCAAGTTGGCACTTGGTAGGAATTGGAGTGGTAGTCGGCTTGACATCGCTTAGCTTGAATCTTTTTAGCATGTCTCGAGTGTATTTGGCTTGATGTATGAAAGTACCTTCTCTTCTTTGCTTGATGTCGAAACCGAGGAAGAACTTCAACTCTCCCATCGACGACATCTTGAACTTAGAGGTCAAGAGAGCGGCAAATTCCTCATTGAAAGCTTTATTAGGGGAACCAAAGATAATATCATCAACATATAGTTGGCATACAAACAACTCCCCTTTGACCTTCTTAGTAAAAAGAGTGGGATCGATTTGCCCCACCTCAAATCCACGATCTTGTAACAACTCGGTAAGGTGGTCATACCACACATGTGGGGCTTGTTTAAGGCCATAGAGTGCCTTATCGAGTTGATACACATGATCCGGGAAGTAGGGATCCTTGAACCCGGGGGGTTGCTTGACATAAACCAACTCATTAATAGGACCATTAAGAAAAGCACTTTTCACATCCATTTGTTGTAACTTAAAGTTGTGATGGGAAGCATAAGCAATCAACAAATGAATGGATTCAAGGCGAGCAATGGGAGCAAAGGTTTCACCGTAGTCGATACCCTTGACTTGGGCGTAGCCTTGTGCTACCAATCTTGCCTTGTTGCGAATGATGTTCCCATGAGCGTCTTGCTTGTTCTTGAATATCCACTTGGTTCCAATGACATTGTGGTTCCCCGACGGCCTTGGCACCAATCTCCACACCTTGTTGTACTCAAAGTTGTTGAGTTCTTCATGCATGGCATTGAGCCAATCCGGATCTTCGAGCGCCTCATAGACCTTTTGGGGTTCAACACAAGAGACAAACGCGTGATGCTCACAATAGTTTGCTAATTGTCTACGAGTACTTACCCCTTTCTTAGGCTTCCAACCACATTCTCCATGAGATGACCTTTGGTGGTGAGCTTGGAAGCAATCTTCGCGGCATGACGCTCTAATTCCTCCTCGGATGTGGAAGGAGGAGGGTTAACTTGATTATCTTGAGCGCCGTCTTGAGCTTGTTCAAGATCTTGAGTTTGCTCTTGATCTTGAACTTGCTCGAGGGGGAGAACTTGACCTTGGACATCATTTGGTGGTTCACCACCATCTTGAGGTTGATCTTGTCCTTGGTCTTGTTCACGAGGTTGAGGGCCTTCACTTTGTTCTTCGGAAGCGTGTGGGTCTTGGGGAGGTTATGGCTCCACTTGAGTGGAGCATTGTCCTTCTCCTTCAGCCACAAGGGGTTCCTCAATGGGTAGAATATGACCAATACCCATTCTTCTTATGGCTTGGGGAGGAATTTCATCACCTACATCACAAGTACCACTTTGCTCCACTTGGGAGCCATTATTTTCGTCAAACTCCATGTTACACGTCTCCTCAATGAGTTTGGTGGACTTGTTGAGGACACGGTAAGCATGAGAGTTTGTAGCATAACCAACCAATATGCCCTCATAAGCTCTAGCCTCAAATTTAGACAAACGAACACCTTTCTTGAGAATGAAACACTTACACCCAAACACCCGGAAGTACTTGAGATTGGGCTTGCTACCGGTGAGTATTTCATAAGGAGTCTTGTTCAAGCCTTTGCGAAGATAGAGACGATTGGATGCATGACATGCTGTGTTGACGGCTTCGGCCCAAAAGTTGTATGGAGACTTGAACTCCGCCATCATGGTCCTTGCCGCATCCATCAATGTCCGGTTCTTCCTCTCCGCGACACCATTTTGTTGAGGGGTATAAGGTGCAGCATATTGATGCTTGATCCCGTCATCACTAAGAAACTCATCCAAGGTGTAGTTCTTGAACTTGGTGCCGTTGTCACTTCTTATTGTCAAGATCTTTGCATCATGTTGACGCTGAGCTTCATTTGCAAAGTCGATGACGATTTGTTGAGTCTCACTCTTCCTCTTGAAGAAATATACCCAAGTGTATCTTGAATAATGATACGTCCCGAACGTATCTATAATTTTTGATTGCTCCATGCTACTTTATCTACTGTTTTAGGCAATATTGGGCTTTATTATCCACTTTTATATTAATTTTGGGACTAACCTATTAACCGGAAGCCCAGCCCAGATTTGCTGTTTTATGCCTATTTCAGTGTTTCAAGGAAAAGGAATATCAGACGGAGTCAAAACGGAACGAAATCAACTGGAGAAGTTAATTTTGGAAGGAAACCAACCTGATGGGCTTGGAGTGCATGCTAGGGGAGTCCCGGGCTGCCCACGAGGGTGGAGGGCGAGCCCCCTACCTCGTGAGCAGCCCGGAGGTCCACCGACGTACCCCCTGCACCCATATATACCTACGTACCCTAAAACTTCCAGAACAGAAAATAGATCGGGAGTTCCGCCGCCGCAAGCCTCTGTAGCCACCAAAAACCAATCGGGACCCTGTTCCGGCACCCTAACGAAGGGGGATCCCATCATCGGAGGCCATCTTCATCATCCCGGCGCTATCCATGACGAGGAGGGAGTAGTTCACCCTCGGGGCTGAGGGTATGTACCAGTAGCTATGTGTTTGATCTCTCTCTCTCGTGTTCTCTCTCGTGTTCCATCTATGGCACGATCTTGATGTATCCCGAGCTTCTCTATTGTAGTTTGATCTTATGATGTTTCTCCCCCTCTACTCTCTTGTGATGAATTGAGTTTCCCCTTTTGAAGTTATCTTATCGGATTGAGTCTTTTATGAACACTTGATGTATGTCTTGCGTGGGATAACCATGGTGACAATGGGTTATTCTATTGATCCACTTGATGTATGTTTTGGTGATCAACTTGCGGGTTTCGTGACACTTGGGAACCTATGCATAGGGGTTGGAACACGTTCTTGAATCTCCGGTAGTAGCTTTGGGGCACTCTTTGAAGTACTTTTATGTTGGTTGGATGAATCTGAGACTGTGTGATGCATATCGTATAATCATGCCCACGGATACTTGAGGTGACAATGGAGTATCTAGGTGACATTAGGGTTTTGGTTGATTTGTGTCTTAAGGTGTTATTCTAGTACGAACTCTTTTATAGATCGATCCGAAAGAATAGCTTTGTGGTGGTTTCGTACCCAACCATAATCTCTATGTTTGTTCTCCGCTATTAGTGTCTTTGGAGTGACTCTTTGTTTCATGTTGAGGGCTTGTCATATGTTCTATCTATGTTATTATTGTTGAGAGAACTTGCACTAGTGAAAGTATGAACCCTAGGCCTTGTTTCCTATCATTGCAATACCGTTTACGCTCACTTTTATCATTAGTTACCTTGCTGTTTTTATTATTTCAGATTACAAATACCTTTATCTACCATCTATTTTGCACTTGTATCACCATCTCTTCGCCGAACTAGTGCACCTATACAATTTGCCATTGTATTGGGTGTGTTGGGGACACAAGAGACTCTTTGTTATTTGGCTGCAGGGTTGCTTGAGAGAGACCATCTTCATCCTACGCCTCCTACGGATTGATAAAACTTAGGTCATCCACTTGAGGGAAATTTGCTACTGTCCTACAAACCTTTGCACTTGCAGGCCCAACAACGTCTACAAGAAGAAGGTTGTGTAGTAGACATCAAGCTCTTTTTTGGCGCCGTTGCCGGGGAGGCTAGGTAAGTGAAGGTATATATTTAGATCTTGCAATTGAATCTTTTTGTTTCTTGTTTTAGCACTAGTTTATTTTATAAAATAAAAAAATGGAGTTGAGTTTGTCTCATACGCTTCACCTTTTTAATATCTTTCGTGAGTATGATGGAAAGGATAATTGTGCTCAAGTGCTAGAGGAAGAAGTCTATAGAATGTTTGGTACTAAATCTTTGAATGATGAGAATGATTGCAATGTTGTTAGTATGAATTCCTTGAATATCCATGATGCTAATGATATGCAAAGCCACAAGCTTGGGGAAGCTATGTTTGATGAATATGATATATTTTGTCCCCCAAGCTTTGATGAGCAAATTTACTATGATGAAAGCATGCCTCATATCTATGATGATTATTGTGATGACACATATGCTTTAAAGAATAATGATAACCATGAAACGTGTCATCTTGATCTTAATTTTCAATCACATGATAGTTATTTTGTTGAGTTTGCTCCCACTACTATTCATGAGAAAAAATTTGCTTATGTTGAGAGTAGTAAATTTTCTATGCTTGTAGATCATGAAAAGAATGCTTTAGGTGTTGGTTATATTGTTGAATTCATTCATGATGCTACTGAAAATTATTATGAGAGAGGAACATATGCTTGTAGGAATTGCAATAATATCAAGTTTCCTCTCTATGTGCTTAAATTCTTAAATCTATGCTTGTGTTATCTTCCTATGCTAGTTGATTATTGTTCTCATAAGTTGTTTGCTCACAAAATCCCTATGCATAGGAAGTGGGTTAGACTTAAATGTGCTAGTCATATGCTTCATGATGCTCCCGTTATGTTTCAATTCTTATCTTTTTTGTTAGCATCATTGTCATCATCATGCCTAGCTAAAAGACATTAAAGGAAAGCGCTTGTTGGGAGACAACCCAATATGTATCCTTACTGTTTTTGTGTGTAAACATGATTATGCTACTGTAGTAATCATGTTTTATAGCTTTTGTTTCAAAAAAGTGTCAAGTAGAACCTTTGGGAAGACTTGGGTGAAGTTTATATGATCTTGCTGTGAAAAACAGAAACTTTAGCGCTCACGAGATTAGCTTCCATTTTTTTACTGGAGAGAGATTTTAGGTTGATTCTTTTTGAAGATGATTAATAGACAAATTACTTAGGTCCAGCAATTTATTTTATAATTTTTGGGGTTCAATAAGTATACGTTTTATACAGATTACTACAGACTGTTCTGTTTTTGACAGATTCTGTTTTCTATGTGTTGTTTGCTTATTTTGATGAATCTATGAGTAGTATCGGAGGGTATGAACCATAGATAAGTTGGAATACAGTAGATATTACACCAATATGAATTTAGGATGAGTTCATTACAGTACCTAAGTGGTGGTTTTATTTTCTTATACTAACGGAGCTTACGAGTTTTGTGTTGAGTTTTGTGTGGTTGAAGTTTTCAAGTTTTGGGTAAAGATTCGATGGACTATGGAACAAGGAGTGGAAAGAGCCTAATATTGGGGATTCCCAAGGCATCCCAAGGTAATATTCAAGGACAACCAAGAGCCTAAGCTTGGGGATGCCCCGGAAGGCATCCCCTCTTTCGTCTTCGTTCATTGGTAACTTTACTTGGAGCTATATTTTTATTCACCACATGATATGTGTTTTGCTTGGAGCGTCATTTTATTTTGTTAGTATTTGATTTCTGTTATTTATATTAGCGTTTTTCATCTTTAGTTTCAATAAAAAAGTCAAGGATAGCCTTTGCCATGCTTATTTTGCTAGTTTGCATGTTGCTGTTTGAAAACAGAAAGTTTACCGCTGTTGCAAAAATTCCCTAGAAAATTCAGAGCATGGTATAACGTTGAATCTTTTTGCATATTGAGATCTGATAAATTTATTACAGTGGGAATTTTAGTTCATAATTTTTGGAGTCAGGGAAGTATTGATACTCTTGCATTCTTTACAGACTGTACTGTTTTGGCAGATTGCTGTTATGGTTGCATTGTTTGCGTATGTTTGCTTGTTTAATGATTCTATTTGAGGATAGGAGTATTAAATATACAGAGGCATTTAGTATGCAATGTTGAATAATAATTTAAGTGATTTTCTACAGTATAATATGATAAGGTTTTGCATTGGTTTATACTAACCTATCTCACGAGTTCTTGTTGAGTTTGTTGTGAATGAAGCTTTTGATAAAAAGAGAAACCATGATATGAGAGGAATTAAGGAGACACAAAAGCTCAAGCTTGGGGATGCCCAAGGCATCCCAAGATAATATTTCAGGAAGTCTGAAGCATCTAAGATTGGGGATGCCCCGGTAGGCATCCCACCTTTCTTCTCCAACAACTATCGGTTACTATCGGTTGAGCCTAAGTTTTTGCTTCTTCACATGAGTTGTGCTATCCTTGCAATGTAGTTTTATTTAGCTTTGCTTGCTGTTTGAATAAGTATCAAAATCTGAAATTCTTTAATGAGAGAGAGCCTTACATGAATTGGAATTTGTTAGAATACTCTTTGTGCTTCACTTATATCTTTTGAGCTTGATAGTTTTTGCTCTAGTGCTTCACTTATATCTTTCAGAGCATGGTGGTAGTTTTATTTTGAAGAAATAGATGAACTCTCATGCTTCACTTATATTATTTTGAGAGTCATTAATAGCATGGTAATTTGCTTAATGTTAATATACTTGGTGTTCAAGATATGTGAAACTTTCTTTTGAGTGCGTTGAATACTAAGATAAGTTTGATGCTTGATAATTGTTTTGAGATATGGAGGTGATAATATCAAAGTCGTGCTAGTTGGGTGATTATGAATTTGAGAAGTACTTGTGTTGAAGTTTGCAAATCTCGTAGCATGCACGTATGGCTAAAGTTGTGTAACAAATTTTAAACATGAAGTGTACCTGGCTTGTGCATCCTTATGAGTGGCGGTCGGGGACGAGCGATGGTCTTTTCCTACCAATCTATCCCCCTAGGAGCATGCGCGTAGTACTTGATTATTGATGACTTCTAAATTTTTACAATAAGTATATGAGTTCTTTTGACTAATGTTGAGCCCATGGATTATACGCACTCTCACCTTTCCGCCTTTGCTAGCCTCTTCGGTGCCGTGCATTGCCCTTTCTCACCTTGAGAGTTGGTGCAAACTTCGCCGGTGCATCCAAACCCCGTGATACGATACGCTCTATCACCCATAAACCTCCTTATATCTTCCTCAAAACAGCCACCATACCTACCTATCATGGCATTTCCATAGCCATTCCGAGATATATTGCCATGCAACTTCCATCATCATCATCATGACATACACTACTGTTTTCATATTGCCATTGCATGATCATGTAGTTGACATCGTATTTGTGGCAAAGCCACCATGCATTATTTTTCATACATGTCACTCTTGATTCATTGCACCATCCCGGTACACCGCCGGAGGCATTCATATAGAGTCATATCTTATTCTAAGTTTCGAGTTGTAATCTTATGTTGTAATCAATAGAAGTGTGATGATCATCATTATTGGAGCATTGCCCAAAAAATAGGCCAAAAAAAAGAGAAAGGCCCAAAAAAAAGAGAGAAAGGCCAAAAAAAAGAAAGGCCCAAAAAAAGAAAAGAAAAGGGCAATGCTACTATCTCTTTTTCCACACTTGTGCTTCAAAGTAGCACCTTGTTCTTCATGTAGTGAGTCTCATATATTGTGCTTCAAAGTAGCACCTTGTTCTTCATGTAGTGAGTCTCATAAGTTGTCTTTTTATACTAGTGGGAATTTTTCATTATAGAACTTGGCTTGTATATTCCTACGATGGGCTTCCTCAAATGCCCTAGGTCTTCATGAGCAAGCAAGTTGGATGCACACCCACTAGTTTTCTTTTGTTGAGCATTCATAGCTCTAGTGCATCCGTTGCATGGCAATCCCTACTCCTCATGTTGACATCAATTGATGGGCATCTCCATAGCCCGTTGATTAGCCTCGTCAACGTGAGACTTTCTCCTTTTTTGTCTTCTCCACACAATCCCCATCACCATTCTATTCAACCCATAGTGCTATATCCATGGCTCACGCTCATGTATTGCGTGAAGGTTCAAAAAGTTTGAGATTATTTAAGTATGAAACAATTGCTTGGCTTGTCATCGGGGGTATAGGAGTTGGGAACATCTTTGTGTGACGAAAATGAAGCATAGCCTAACTATATGATTTTGTAGGGATGAACTTTCTTTTGCCATGCTATTTTGAGAAGACATGATTGCTTTGATTAGTATGCTTGAAGTATTATTATTTTTGTGTCAATATGAACTTTTTTCTTGAATCTTTCGGATCTGAATGTTCATATCACAATTAAGAAGATTCACATTGAAATTATGCCAAAGTATCACTCCGCATCAAAAATTCTTTTTTATCATTTACCTACTCGAGGACGAGTAGGAATTAAGCTTCGGGATGCTTGATACGTCTCCAACGTATCTATAATTTTTGATTGCTCCATGCTACTTTATCTACTGTTTTAGGCAATCTGGGCTTTATTATCCACTTTTATATTATTTTTGGGACTAACCTATTAACCGGAGGCCCATCCCAGATTTGCTGTTTTATGCCTATTTCAGTGTTTCGAGGAAAAGGAATATCACACGGAGTCAAAACGGAACGAAATCAACTGGAGAAGTTAATTTTGGAAGGAAACCAACCTGATGGGCTTGGAGTGCACGCCAGGGGAGTCCCGGGCTGCCCACGAGGGTGAGGGCGCGCCCTCCCCCTGGGCGCGCCCCCCTACCTCGTGAGCAGCCCGGAGGTCCACCGACGTACCCCCTGCACCCATATATACCTACGTACCCTAAAACTTCCAGAACAGAAAATAGATCAAGAGTTCCGCTGCCGCAAGCCTCTGTAGCCACCAAAAACCAATCGGGACCCTGTTCCGGCACCCTGCCGGAGGGGGATCCCATCATCGGAGGCCATCTTCATCATCCCGGCGCTATCCATGACGAGGAGGGAGTAGTTCACCCTCGGGGCTGAGGGTATGTACCAGTAGCTATGTGTTTGATCTCTCTCTCTCTCTCGTGTTCTCTCTCGTGTTCCATCTATGGCACGATCTTGATGTATCCCGAGCTTTGCTATTGTAGTTGGATCTTATGATGTTTCTCCCCCTCTACTCTCTTGTGATGAATTGAGTTTCCCCTTTTGAAGTTATCTTATCGGATTGAGTCTTTTATGAACACTTGATGTATGTCTTGCGTGGGATAACCATGGTGACAATGGGTTATTCTATTGATCCACTTGATGTATGTTTTGGTGATCAACTTGCGGGTTTCGTGACACTTGGGAACCTATGCATAGGGGTTGGCACACGTTCTTGACTCTCCAGTAGTAGCTTTGGGGCACTCTTTGAAGTACTTTTATGTTGGTTGGATGAATCTGAGATTGTGTGATGCATATCGTATAATCATGCCCACGTATACTTGAGGTGACAATGGAGTATCTAGGTGACATTAGGGTTTTGGTTGATTTGTGTCTTAAGGTGTTATTCTAGTACGAACTCCTTTATAGATCGATCCGAAAGAATAGCTTTGTGGTGGTTTCGTACCCGACCATAATCTCTACGTTTGTTCTCCGCTATTAGTGTCTTTGGAGTGACTCTTTGTTGCATGTTGAGGGCTTGTCATATGTTCTATCTATGTTATTATTGTTGAGAGAACTTGCACTAGTGAAAGTATGAACCCTAGGCCTTGTTTCCTATCATTGCAATACCGTTTACGCTCACTTTTATCATTAGTTACCTTGCTGTTTTTATTATTTTAGATTACAAATACCTTTATATACCATCTATTTTGCACTTGTATCACCATCTCTTCGCCGAACTAGTGCACCTATACAATTTCCCATTGTATTGGGTGTGTTGGGGACACAAGAGACTCTTTGTTATTTGGTTGCAGGGTTGCTTGAGAGAGACCATCTTCATCCTACGCCTCCTACGGATTGATAAACCTTAGGTCATCCACTTGAGGGAAATTTGCTACTGTCCTACAAACCTGTGCACTTGCAGGCCCAACAACGTCTACAAGAAGAAGGTTGTGTAGTAGACGTCAAATAATCATCCACAATCACCAAGCAATACTTTCTACCCCCAAGACTATCAAATGATGGAGGTCCAAAGAGGTCCACGTGAAGGATCTCTAAGGGTCTCTTCGAGTAGATGATAGTCGTGGGAGGGTGAGCCTTTTCATGAAGCTTTCCCTCGATACAGGCACTGAAAGCACGATCTTAGAAGACGAGGCATCACCCCCACTCGACATTGGTGGGCATAGAAGGAATCTTGTGCACATCCACCACCAAGTCCTTGCTCCCGGTCATATGATTTGTTGCTCCACTATCGAGCAACCATGATCCCCCATCGGAAGCAAACACCTACAGGAGATCAATGCTTGGTTTTAGGTACCCATTTAGTAATGGGTCCTTTGATGTTAGTAACAAGGGTCTTAGGAACCCAAATAGACCATTCAATGTACTCATAAGGAGAACCAACAAATTTAGCATAAACATGCCCATCACTAGCACTGCACAACACATAAGAAGGGTTAAAGTCGCCGGCTTTGTTGGAGGTGGTGGTCTTGCCCTTTTTGACATCAACACCCTTCACATTGTTCTTCTTCTACTTAGGAGCACCCTCTCCATCTTTCACAAAGGTTTGCTTGAGAGGAGGAGGTCGTTTGGTCTTGTCGTTCTTCTTCTTGTTCTTGGACTTGGGTGCGAACCCAATTCCTTCCTTGGACACAACTTCCTTTTGATTGCTCAAAAGGTCGTTGAGGTTCCTCTTACCTTGAATACACGTCACAAGGCCTTTCTCAAGTTGATCCTTCAACTTGGCATTCTCCTCCACAAGATGCACATGCTCACAACACGGGTTAGTAGCATATGCATTATCAATTAATACCATATGAGGGAAGGTGGCATTTTCCTTGGGTAGCTTAACTTGGAGTTGAGCATGAGACTCCTTGAGGTTTGCATGAGCACCCTTCAAGACCTTGTGGGCCTTGTCAAGTACATCAAACTCCTCCTTGAGTCTAGCATGATCAACCCCAAGTTTAGCCTTCTCGGAAGTTAGCACACGAGACACAACAAGAGCATGATCAAGATCTTTCTTTAACTTGGCATGGTCATTATTGTGTGACTCCTCAAGAGCCAAACGATGCCCATGATCTTCCTCAAGAGCATTAGAGAGATCCAATATCTCATCGGCATGGTCACGACTATGACCTTCCATCTTAGAGATGGTTTCTTCGTGAGCCTCGATCATGTCATTGGCTTCACCAAGTTGTTCCAAGAGAGCAACAAAATGCTTCTTGGATTTTCCCTTGAGCTTACTCATGAAAGACTCAAATTCATTGACTTCCTCATTAGACCCTTCACTTTCATCAATGCCATCCGTCAAAGAGGGATTAGTAATGATGGTGGTTTTGATGTTGGGGGTTACCTTGTTGGTGGATGTAGCCATGAGGCACTTGGCGGTGATGTTCTCGTTGGTTGAATCAAAGAGAGACATCCGGGGAGGTGTGGCAATGGCAACGGATGCCATGGAAATTTCTTCACTATCTTCATCATCATCGTCATCCTCACGGTATTCTTCTTGAACCACCAACCCTCGAGTAGGAGTCTTCTTGGTGAAGTTGTTCTTGTTGGGGAAGGACTTGGCTTTGTCCTTTCGGATGAGCTTGCCACCATTGTCTTTCCGCTTCTCGTAAGGACAATCCGCAACGAAATGGCTTACATTGCCACAGTTGTAACAAGTTCTTACTCGTTGCTTGCCCTTGAAGCCACTTGAGTTGTTCTTGTTGAAATTTGTCCTTGAGTTCTTCTTGCTCCAAAATTGCCTTGAAGCAAGAGCCATGTGCTCATGATAATCATATTTTGTATCTTCGGGGTTGCTCTCCTCATCTTCCTCTTCTTCCTCTTCTTCCACAATAACCTTAGCCTTCAAGGCAAGGTTGGGCTTCTTTGCCCTTTGAGAATGGAGCACCGCGTTATCGGTGGTCTTGTCTAAGATGCTCATTGCAACGAACTCATCCAACACTTCACTTGAGGTCATGGAGTGGAAGTCCGGTCTTTGACGAATGACGGAGGACATGGCCTTGTTGTAGGGCATCATGGCCTTGAGAAACTTGCGCTTGATCCAATTGTCATCCATGTCCTTGCTCCCATGATCTCGGAGTGAGACGGCGAGTTTGGTCACTCTTCGAAAGAGCTCACGAGGTTCTTCATCTTCTTTCATTGCAAACTCATCGGCTTCATCTTGCACCACTTCATAGTTGGAGTGTTGAATGCTAGCACTTCTCCGATAGAGAGACACAACGCATTGCCATGCGTCTTTGGCCATGGCATTGGGTCGAAGATGAGGGAGATCTTCGGGAAGGATTGCATCTTGGATGATGAAGAGAGCATTCTCATTGAATTGATTATCCACCGCTTCTCTCAGGGTGAAGTTGCTTCGGTCATGTGGATAGAAACCTTCTTCAATGGTTCTCCAAAGATTAGTATTCACATGATTTAAATGACGCTTGAAGCGATACACCAAAGAATCAAAATCCTCATTTTCACGATTTTAGGAGGAGGACCGACATGATTTAAATGAGTAGAGGGAATCGGTCCTCCATAAGTCAAAGGTTCCACATGGGCAAAGATGCCGGTGCCATTTCTACCACTAGTAGAAGGACCCTTCTCACTATTAGCTTCCCCCTTGTCGGAGTTAGCATCCATCACCTTGTTAGTGGGATCACCCACTTTCAACGGCGAGGTAGGTAGTTTAAGTCCTTCTAAGTATTTATTAAACATGCTTTAAACCGTGGTTGTCATGGGTGGCCGATGGCTCCCTCTCCCACCCCTCCCCCTCCACGGCGATCTCCACCACCTCCGGCGATCTCCACCCCTAACCACCAAATTTTAGTTTCTCTCCAATAGATCTCTCCGGTGTCTTGAGATCTACTCATTCATACCCATCTTTCATGGGTTCCAATGATGCTTCCACCCTTGGCTTGGACTTCTCCAAGGGTTTGGTTTTTGCTGAGAAGGTTTTTTAATCTACGGGCTTTTCGGTGCATCCCATGGAAGACTCGGAGATCTTCACCATGGTGGTCTCTTTTGGACGTCATTCTTTCCGTTTGAATGAAGATTTGGTGGCGGCAGCTCTTGAGGCAGCAATTGGCGTCTCAGGCATTGATCTCATGGTTTTCTTGATCAAGGATAAGGTATTTGGCTTTCAGGTATCTTGCAAGGCTGTCGCCATGATCATTATTAGTCTTAGATCTTTTGCTTGTGATCATTTCAAATGTTACTTTCATCTTTGGAGTAACGGTGGCCTGAATTGGAGTCCTGAGTTTAGGATCTGGAATTTGGAATGTGATGCCGAGTGGATCCTCGTTAGTCCTTCTAAGCGGCGTGCAGCTCTTGGGGTTTTAGCCATGCATTCTAGGCCATCAAAATCCTCATTCAAATCCTCAAGTTCTGTTGGCAAGAAATTATCATTTGCGGTCTTTCAAAATTATAATGCTTGTCGAGGTTATCGGTATCTGAGGGAGTCCTAGACTAGGGGGTGTCCGGACAGCCGGACTATCATCATCCGCCGGACTCCAAGACTACGAAGATACAAGATTGAAGACTCCGTCCCGTGTCCGGATGGGACTTTCCTTGGCGTGGAAGGCAAGCTTGGCGATACGGATATGTAGATCTTCTACCATTGTAACCGACTCTGTGTAACCATAGCCTCCTCCGGTGTCTATATAAACCGGAGGGCTTTAGTCTGTAGGACAACATACATTACAACAATCATACCATAGGCTAGCTTTAGGGTTTAGCCTCCTTGATCTCGTGGTAGATCCACTCTTGTACTACCCATATCATCAATATTAATCAAGCAGGACGTAGGGTTTTACCTCCATCGAGAGGGCCCGAACCTGGGTAAAACATCGTGTCCCTCGTCTCCTGTTACCATCCGCCTAGACGCACAGTTCGGGACCCCCTACCCGAGATCCGCCGGTTTTGACACCGACATTGGTGCTTTCATTGAGAGTTCCTCTGTGTCGTCACCGATAGGCCCGATGGCATCTTCAACCAACGACGCTGTCCAGGGTGAGACTTTTCTCCCCGGACAGATCTTCGTATTCGGCGGCTTCGCACTGCGGGCTAATTCGCTTGGTCATCTGGAGCAGATCGAAAGCTACGCCCCTGGCCGTCAGGTCAGATTCGGAAGCCTAAACTTCACGGCCGATGTCCGCAGAGACTTGATCTTCGACGGACTCGAGCCACATCCAAGCGCGTCACACTGTGATGATGGGCATGATCTAGCTCTGCCGCCGAACAGTGCCTTGGTGGCCGCGCGCGAATCCGCTTCGGCCATTAGTCCGAAGCCGATTGCCCAGATAGAGGATCGGTGGATGGACACTGCCTCGGGGGATTCAACTTCCACGGCGATGGAGCCAAACACTAATCTTGTCCCTCGCAAAACTCATGATTCCGAGGTGCCGGGCTCCTTGCCGGACTCCGAACCTCCTACGCCCCTACCAACCAAATCGGATTGGGCGCCGGTTATGGAATTCACCGCCGCAGACATCTTCCAATACTCGCCTTTTGGCGACATCCTGAATTCACTAAAGCATCTCTCGTTATCAGGAGAGCCCTGGTCGGACTATGGCCAGGATGGTTGGGATATGAACGACGAAGAAATTCAGAGCCCACCCACCATCCACTTTGTAGCCACTGTCGACGATCTAACCGACATGCTAGACTACGACTCCGAAGACATCGACGCTATGGACGACGATGCCGGAGACGAACAGGAACCAGCGCCTACAGGGCACTGGAAGACCACCTTGTCATATGACATATACATGGTGGATACCCCAAAAGACGGGGACGGCGAAGAAACAGCGGAGGCAGATTCTTTAAAGAAACAGCCCAAGCGCCAGCGTCAGCGGCGCCGCTCTAAATCCCGCCACAACAAGAATGGAGATTTCGGCACAGGAGATAATAATACCCCAGAAAGTGCCGAAGACAACCCCCTCCAGCAAGACTCAGCGTAGGAGGATGCAGAAGCAAGCCCTCACGAGAGGGCGGCAGACGAAGAGGTTGAGGATTACAACTATATGCCTCCCTCCGAAGACGAGGCAAGCCTCAACGATGACGAATTCGTCGTGCCCGAGGATCCCGTCGAACAAGAGCATTTTAAACGCAGGCTTATCGCCACGGCAAACAGCCTAAAGAAAAAGCAGCAGCAGCTTCAAGCTGATCAGGACCTGCTGGCCGATCGATGGACCGAGGTCCTCGCGGCCGAAGAGTATAAACTCGAACGCCCCTCCAAAAGCTATCCAAGACGCAAGCTGCTCCCCCGATTAGAGGAGGAAGCATACATACCTCCATCACCAGCGCACGATACGGCTGACCGACCACCCCGCGGTCGTGACAGAGAGGCATCCAGGCCCCCAACCAAGACCGTACCCCGGCATCGCTCCAAAAGTACGAAGCCAAGAGGGAACGCGCCGGACTTGCGGGATATATTGGAGGACAAAGCAAGGCAATCCAGATCCATCTACGGATCACGTGGGCGCCCCACGACCCATGACGAATACCGTCGCACCGGATATAATAACCCCGGCCGGGCCGAACACGGCAGACAGCGCTCTCTCGAGCTGCGTCGTGATATTGCTCAATACAGAGGCGCCGCACACCCGCTATGCTTCACTGACGAAGTAATGGATCATCAAATCCCTGAAGGGTTTAAACCCGTAAACATTGAATCCTACGATGGCACAACAGACCCCGCGGTTTGGATCGAAGATTATCTTCTCCACATCCATATGGCCCGCGGCGACGATCTACACGCCATCAAGTATCTCCCACTCAAGCTTAAAGGACCAGCTCCGCATTGGCTTAACAGCTTGCCCGCAGAGTCAATTGGCTGTTGGGAAGACCTGGAAGCCGCATTCCTTGATAACTTCCAGGGCACGTATGTGCGACCACCAGACGCCGATGACCTAAGCCACATCATTCAGCAGCCAGACGAATCGGCCAGACAATTTTGGACACGGTTCTTGACGAAGAAAAATCAAAACGTCGACTGTCCGGATGCAGAGGCCCTTGCAGCCTTCAAGCATAACATCCGCGACGAATGGCTAGCCCGGCACCTGGGACAGGAAAAGCCGAAATCTATGGCAGCCCTCACATCATTAATGACCCGCTTCTGCGCGGGAGAGGATAGCTGGCTAGCTCGCAGCAACAATCTCCGTAAAAATTCTGGCAGTCCGGATACTAAGGACAACAACAGCAGGTCACGTCAAAACAAAAACAAACGCCGCATTAACGGCGACGACAAAGAGGATACGGCAGTCAACGCCGGATTCCGAGGCTCTAAACCCGGTCAACGGAAGAAGCCATTCAAAAGAACCACTCCGGGTCCGTCCAATTTGGACCGAATACTTGACCGCTTATGCCAGATACATGGCACCCCTGAAAAACCAGCCAATCACACTAATAGAGATTGCTGGGTGTTCAAGCAGGCAGGCAAGTTAATTGCCGAAAACAACGACAAGGGGCTAAACAGCGACGACGAGGAGGAGACCCGACCGCCGAACAATAGAGGACAGAAGGGTTTTCCCCCACAAGTGCGGACGGTGAACATGATTTACGCGACCCATATACCCAAGAGGGAGAGGAAGCGCGCACTAAGGGACGTCTATGCGATGGAGCCAGTCGCCCCGAAGTTCAACCCATGGTCCTCTTGTCCGATCACTTTCGATCGAAGAGACCATCCGACCAGCATACGCCATGGCGGATTCGCCGCATTGGTTTTAGACCCAATCGTCGATGGATTTCACCTCACGAGTGTCCTGATTGACGGCAGTAGTAGCCTGAACCTTCTTTATCACGATACAGTGCGCAAAATGGGCATAGACCCCTCAAGGATTAAACCTACAAAGACAACCTTTAAAGGTGTCATACCAGGTGTGGAAGCCAACTGTACAGGCTCAGTAACACTGGAAGTGGTCTTCAGATCCCCGGACAATTTCCGGAGCGAGGACTTAATCTTCGACATAGTCCCGTTTCGCAGCGGCTATCACGCTCTGCTCGGACGAACCGCGTTTGCAAAATTCAACGCAGTGCCGCATTATGTATACCTCAAGCTCAAGATGCCAGGCCCTCGTGGAGTCATCACGGTCAACGGGAATACGGAACGCTCCCTCCGAATGGAGGAACATACAGCGGCTCTCGCGGCAGAAGTACAGAGCAGCCTCTTAAGGCAATTCTCGAGTCCGGCCGTTAAACGGCCGGATACAGCAAAACGTGTCCGAAGCAATACCAAACAAGACCACCTGGCGCGATCAGAGCACGCGTAGCAATGCGGCCCCAACCCCCGCCCGCGCATGATCGCAAGAATAACACTCCGCGTACATCATTACGCTTTGGAGATACCATGGGCGCAGGGGAAGGGGCACGATCACAATGGACCCAGAGTGCGGTTCGACCACACGAGGGGCTCGCAAGTGTGCCCCCCTTTTTTTATTTATTATTTTCCTTCTTTGTGTACACAGGACTCCGGTAACCAGAGGCCCTGTCTGGCGGCGAACCTGCCGAACTCGTGATGCAACAGTCAGGGATGAAAGAAGGCTGCGATGAACACTCAGGTGGTCTCAATTACGAGCATTAAATTTGATTATATACACCAAGTCCGCAGCTCACCCCTGGAGGGGGACATGTTTACTTAGTCCAAATCCCTTGCTTACCGCACTATTTGTATCAGTCCGCACTTATAGCAGACTTCCTTTAATAAATAATGCAACACTTTTCGACTGCAATTACATTACCTTTTATGTATATATGTTCATTACATGACATCTTGCACCCGTATATTTTGGTACGGCCTAATACACCAGGGGCTTATGTTCCCCACATTGTGCTGTGATAAGTCCGAACACTTTCATAAGTGCGGCACCCCGAACTTATAGCATTATATGAATCAGCTCCGAATCATGTCTTGGGTCAATAGTTGGGTTTGCCCGGCTCCCACGTTTTGGTGCCTTACGTTCCGTTCTGTCGGCTAAGGTGGCACTGGGAGAACCACTACGATTGCGCCCCGGTTGAGCCGGGCGAGCGCCTCAGTGGAGAAAGCTAAAACTGACCGGCATGATAAGGCGAGAGACTGGTCGCTGTTCGAGAGGTTTCTTCGGGTCCTTAAAGACTCACGCCGCTTCGAGCGAAGTTCCGGACCATGTCCGACGAAGGCGTGGATAGCGCCCCGGATTCGGCCTTCCGAATACGAGGGGCTTCGCCGAAATTTAAAATTATAGAATTCTATGGCTAAGTGAGAGTGTTCAA
The DNA here is from genome assembly GCF_002162155.2 of Triticum dicoccoides. Lineage (NCBI taxonomy): Eukaryota > Viridiplantae > Streptophyta > Magnoliopsida > Poales > Poaceae > Triticum > Triticum dicoccoides. The sequence continues at coordinate 182,987,826 of NC_041385.1, read as the reverse complement.
GCATTATAAGTCCGGTCGCCTTGTTCGTTGTCTTGAGCGCCTCCCTAGATGGACCCAAAAATGGGAACAAGAGTGCTCAAGGTTATCCCGAACACCCCAGCACTCGCGGCTCGGGGGCTGAAGCCAACGACTTGCCATCTCTCAGATTTTATAAATGACCGAACAGAAGGTAATATTTTAAATTAAAACAAGCGTTGCTCAAGGTGCATATGAACGCAGTTTTCAGCGCACAGGATAATACACAGCGAGTTTACTCAAAGATTACATTTCTGGGGCACTCATCCGCAATATCGCGGGCTCCCTTCAGGACAGTTTTATAATACATTTCAGGCATGCGATACTCCTTGCCCGGTGGCGGTGGGTCCGTGAGAAGCTTCTCCGCATCCAACTTGCCCCAATGCACCTTTGTGCGGGCAAGGGCCCGACGAGCACCTTCAATACAGGCGGAGCGCTTGACGACCTCCACCCAGGGGCATGCATCCACCAGCCGCCGCACGAGGCCAAAGTAGCTCCCAGGCATGGCCTGTCCAGGCCACAGCCGGACTATAAGGCCCTTCATGGCCTCCTCAGCTACCTTGTGGAGTTCGACCAGCTGCTTCAGCTGGTCGCTTGGGGGCACCGGGTGTCCGGCCTCAGCGTACTGAGACTAGAAGACTTTCTCCGTCGAGCTCCCCTCCTCGCCACGATAGAATGCGGTGGCATCGGACGCACTACGCGGCAGATCTGCAAACACCCCTGGATAGCTCCGAATGCGGGTAAGTGTCAGGTATTTTACATTAACATGCTTGCTTTGCATGAAAAATGCCTTACCCGCCGCTATCTTCTTCACATCTTCAACCTCCTGAAGGGCCTTACGGGCCTCGGCCTTGGCGGACTTGGCACTTTCGAGAGCCGAGGCAAGCTCGGACTCTCGAGTCTTGTAGTCACGCTCCAAACTCTCATGCTTCTCCTTGAGAGCCTGGAGCTCTTGCCGTACTTCCGCCACCCGTGCCTCCTGCTTCTCTCGCTCTTCCCGCTCCGCGGCCGCACTGCGTTCGGCCGCGGACACAGCCTCCTTCAGGGCTGCCACCTCGTTCGTGGCCCCTGCAATACCCATATTATCCTTGTTAATTTTATCGCAACCAAAATCCTTTTCTGTAAGGTAACTATTCAAAGTGGTGTGACTCACCTTCTTTGTCCTCGAGGTGCTTCTTGGCATGGCCGAGCTCTTGCTCGGACCGCTCGAGATCCTTCTTCAACACATCGACCTCCGCCGATAATGCGGCAGAGGTCAGCAGCGCAGCCTGCAAACCCATATTGACATATTTTAAGCAACCCTGCGTATATCTTGTTAGATCCTCAGTCCGGCTTTTCTTTCTGAACACCGAACTGAGCATCAGGGGCTACTGTCTATGCGGTATTACATTACATAATTTTAACTTCTTACCTCAAAGCCTGTTAGAAGGCTGCTGCAGGCTTCGGTCAGCCCGCTTTTGGCGAGCTGAACCTTTTGAATCACTGCACTCATGATAGTGCGGTGTTCTTCCTCGATGGAAGCGCCTTTAAGCGCCTCCAGCAAGCTATCCAGTGCCTCCGGTTGGACGGAGGTCGCCGGTGTCACGGTCTTGCCCGCCGCCCGCCGGACTCTAGAACCACTGCGGGTTCCGATGTAGAGTCCGGCACAAAGTCCGGGAGGCAGCCTGACGGTGCCTCCGGAGCCTCCTCCTGATGGGTCCTTCTCTGGGATCCCACCTCGGCGTCCTTGTTGGCGCGGGGGGTAGAGGCGGTCGGAAGTGAGTCCACATCCGACGGGGCCAACGACCCGCTCGATGAAGCGGGGAGATCATCATCGGCCGGGCTACAGACAGAACGCGGCATTAGAAGGACACTACGCGACACGAAAGAAATTGCACATCAAGGATCCGGATACTTACGATCTTGCCGGACGCCTGGCCCTTGGAGGCCACTCATCCTCGCCAACGGTGGTGTTGGCGAAACTGTACGGGGGGATAGTCCTCCCCCTCTTGGACCCTTCGGCCTCCCCTATTGGGGAAGCCTTCCTCTTCTTCTGTCCCTCCTCTGGGAGAGAGTCCTCCTCCTCCTCGTCGTCTTCGGGGGAGGAGTCTGCCTCGTCGTCGGACGCCTGATTGCGGGAACTCTTTCGAGTCCCCGCGGCCACCTTCTTGGCCTTCTTCTCCGGCACCATGTGCGGTGCCGGAACCAGCAACCCTGCTAAACGGGCGTTCTCTGGGTCTTCTGGCATGGGAGCCGAGCTGATGAGCTGCTTGGCCTTCTCCATCCATTCCTGTTAAAGGAAAAGAGAGATTGAAACCCTCTTAGAATCGGTTTAATTATCACAAGTGTCCCGTAACGGGGTTGAATCACTTACCTCGTCAGCTGGATGCTGCGAGCGAAATCCGCGATCTTCCGTCGCGGATGCGGGGGCTTCGGCGCCCTTAAACAGCACCCTCCAGGCGCCTTCGTATGTCGTATCGAAGAGCCCGCTCAGCGCCTGGTGCTGTTCCGGATTGAACTCCCACAGATTGAATGTCCGTTCTTGGCATGGGAGAATCCGGCGGATGAGCATGACTTGGACCACGTCGACAAGCCTGAGCTTATTTCTCACCAGCTTCTGGATGCAGGCTCGGAGTCCTGTCACCTCCTTCGGATTGCCCCACAGCAAGCCCTTCTCTTTCCAGGAGGTGAGATGCATGGGGACGCCAGATCTAAACTCGGGGGCCGCAGCCCATGTGGGCTTGCGCGGCTCGGTGATGTAGAACCAACCCGATTGCCACCCCTTGACGGAGTCCACGAAGGCCCCTTCGAGCCAAAGGACGTTGGGCAACTTACCCAACATGGCGCCTCCGCATTCCGCTTGCGTGCCCTTCACAACCTTCGGCTTGACGTTGAAGGTCTTGAGCCATAGGCCGAAGTGGGGCCGGATGCAGAGGAAGGCCTCGCACACAACGATAAACGCCGAGATGTTGAGGATGAAGTTCGGCGCCAGATCGTGGAAATCTAGGCCGTAGTAAAACATGATCCCCCGGACGAAAGGGTGCAGTGGAAAGCCCAGGAGGAAGTGGGGAAGGAAGACAACCCTCTCATGGGGCCCAGGGGTAGGGATGAGCTGCCCCTCGTCGGGCAGCCGATGCGCGATATCGCCGGAAAGGTATCTGGCGCTGCGCAGTTTGGTGATGTGCTCCTCCTTAACGGTGGAGGCCAACCATTTGCCTCCCGCTCCGGACATATTTGGAGAAGGTCGGGGCGAGATGCGCGAGCTTGGGCGTTGGAGCTTGAGTACGCGGAGATGGATAAGCAAAGGAGGAAGAAGGCGTAGGTGAGAAGGTAAATCCTTATCCCTTATATATAGGCGGACGAAAACTATGCGTCCCCACCGGCCTGATAAAACTCGCTTATCTCCCAAGCGCCACCATCAATGGCGCGGTTGGGTTACCCACATCCGTATTGATGAGAATCCCGGAATAAGGGGAACACGATCTCTGCTTCGACAAGACGTGCCAAGGAAACCGCTTCGCTAAACGTGCTGAGGTGGTATGGTAAAAAACAATTCAAACAAAAGCTTGGTAGCGGTGTGATGTCACGCCGCATAATACGTCAGCAGATTGGACTGGTGTACATTTTATTCTCTCTACGGTGGAATGTGGAATTTGTTTTGCAGAGCCGGACACTATCCTGGTGTTCATGATCTTCTCTGGATTATTCAAGGGAGGAACCCGCCTTGCAATGCCGAACATTATGCACGCCGGACTTATCATCATTGAAGCCCGGTTCAGGGGCTACTGAGGGAGTCCTGGACTAGGGGGTGTCCGGACAGCCGGACTATCTTCATCCGCCGGACTCCAAGACTACGAAGATACAAGATTGAAGACTCCGTCCCGTGTCCGGATGGGACTTTCCTTGGCGTGGAAGGCAAGCTTGGCGATACGGATATGTAGATCTCCTACCATTGTAACCGACTCTGTGTAACCCTAGCCTCCTCCGGTGTCTATATAAACCGGAGGGCTTTAGTCCGTAGGACAACATACATTACAACAATCATACCATAGGCTAGCTTTAGGGTTTAGCCTCCTTGATCTCGTGGTAGATCCACTCTTGTACTACCCATATCATCAATATTAATCAAGCAGGACGTAGGGTTTTACCTCCATCGAGAGGGCCCGAACCTGGGTAAAACATCGTGTCCCTCGTCTCCTGTTACCATCCGCCTAGACGCACAGTTCGGGACCCCCTACCCGAGATCCGCCGGTTTTTACACCGACAGTATCCGGCTACGGAAAATTGTATTCAAACTACTGAAGACGCTGGTTATTCTATCCCTCCACATGAGAGAGTTGTCATCCATCCCATGCTGCCGGTGAGCCTACGGTGGACGGCGACGAGGCCATCTATCTCGTTTGGTACGGTTCAAGATCTCCTGCCGTTATCTGATCGCTCGCCGACTATCTCGGGCGGGAATTCGGGTGCTTTGAATGTGGACGTGCCAACACGTGCCACGGGCCATGGGCTTCTTCTGCATATAATTTGGATATTCCTTCTTCTCAGCAAGCCAAGGATGATTTTGAGGATTTAATTTCTAATATGGTTGATGAGGTTCTCACGTGTCAAAAGTGTTTGAGGAAGGGACACTTTGCGGCCGCTTGCACGTCCAAGTTGTGGTGCATCTCCTGCCTTAGGACGGGTCACATCAGGAAGGATTGCAACAAATTTGCACAGGTTTTGGGGCTTGTTTGGCAACCCAAATCCACTAACGCTACGACTTCCGAGGCGCGCTGCGAGAATATCTCTCTGACAACGCTTTTACCAAACTTGGACCTTCCTTCCACTTCCGCATTAACTCCCTCGTCCAGTTCCATCAGCCCTGGCCCCAAGACTCCCTCTGCCTCGCCGCCTGAAACCCCTCCTTCGCCGTTGCACTCGCCGTCGTTGGAGGCCGAGCCCTCGGTTCCGATGGCGAACTTCCATCTGGATCCTCAGCTTTACATCCCCGCGGGCCACCATGTCATCGACGATGGTGAAGATCGCCTTCCTAGAACCTTCATCTCGCCGCATACCCCAATTGTGCGCCGCCATGAGGAGTTTATGCTTGCTGAGGTAATGCCTATCCCCCAGCCAGATGAGATGGGTGCTGCTAGAGAGGCTGTAGTTCAATGGTTGCAAGAGCATGGAGTTTTAGTCAGATCAGCTCAGCCATGGATTCGCTCTGTGGGGCTTTTTGAGCTTCGCGATGCTGCTGTCCGTTTCCATCTGCTGCAGCTCCCGCCGCAGCCCCTGGGTAATGATCGCTTTGTGCGCTTTATGAAGCATGACGAGGGAGAAAACTTCCGCGGCGTTCAGGGTTTCCGTCAGGGCCTCCTCATGTTCCTGGGTATTCCCTTGGGTCTTCGCAATACAGAGTGTATCAGGGCTGCTGTCAACACTTTCGGCAAATTTCATCATTGGGTTAGCGAGGATCCGTACTTGGTCAGGTCTCTGGTGTTTGCCTCCTTCCCTGAAGACATTCTGGTGCCACGTGATGTGGTGTTTATGGATTTTGCACCCTATGGAGGTGCAAGAGTTTCTTGGACTGCTCCCCTATATATCTTGGGGGCAAACTTTGCTGAGCAGATGCCTCAAGATGAGGATTGGATGCCCATCAATGGCAATCCGCACCCGGTGCCTGGTGTTCCATTCCCTGAGATGCCCCCTTTCAATTTACCTGCTTTTCCTGCTTTGGGATGGAACGCAGTGCCCGCACCTGCACCTGTGGTCAATGAGATAGCTGATGACAACTTGGATGACAATGTAGCCCCTGATCCTGTGCAGGACCAGGAGTCCATGGTGGTAGATTTGTCTGCACAGCCAAGCTCTGCTGCTGATGCCCATGTGCCACCTATTGTAGTTCTTGATGATGAGCAGCCTGAGGCCCCTATTCCTCCTCCAATCAATGAGGAGTTTGTTCCTGATCATTGGGCCATTGTGGTCTATCAGCCTCCTGTGATTAGGGAGGAAATTGTTCTGCCTGCTGTACCTTATGGGCCTCCTCTACCTCCTGACATGATTTGGAGAAGATCTTTTGAAAGTCTACTACAAGCTCCTATGGTTTTTTCTGTTCCCAAGCAAGTTTCAATGCAGCCTCTGTCGCCTGTTGTTCTGTCTAAGCGAAGCTAGGATTTCACTTTCTCTGACCTGGATTTGCCACGTCTCACTTGGAAGGACCAGGAAGTGGCCAGGCCGGTCGCTAGAGCTCTGTTTGTTGATTCTACACCTGATCAGGCGATTCCGCCTGTGACTGTGGTGACTGCGAGAAGGCCACGACAACCTATGGCGCCAACACCAATTGTTGATACTGCCGTCAGACGTTGCACTAGGAATTCTGTCAAGCGGGATGGTTTCAAGCCCGTTTTCCATGAGCTTGCTATCCAGCCCAAGAAGAAGAAGCCCAGAGTGAAGCCCTTCACGGCCCATGAGACTGAAGAGCAAGCTTCTGAAGAAATCCCCCCGGCGACACCGATTGCGCGGCTTCAGGAAATTGGGAGAGAGTTGGAAATTGATGCCACTCAACTCTCTGTGGATGCACTTATGGTGGACCCACTTGCTTCTGCCTCCGTCGACCCTGATGTTTAGCCTGCTACTGGACTTTTGGGTGTGGCAGGCCCCTAAGCTTGCCGCTTTTATGTTTGATGTCTGTCAGTTATGTCATGAACTTTCTTATGTCTGTGCGGTGGGTCAGACTTTGTACTGTTATTTTGGACATGTGACATTGTGTGTCATATGGGTTATGCTTCCTAGTATATGCTTTAATGAGTAATTCATGTAGAAACTGGAATGTGCTGTGCTGGAATGTTAGAGGTTTGAACTCTGAATCTAGGCAGAGAGTTGTCAGACAGAAAATTGAGGAAAGTCAATGCTCTATAGCCTGCTTGCAAGAAACTAAATGCTCATCTTTTGATTCCAGATCAATCAAAAGTTTCTGCCCTAAGAGATTTGACTCTTTTGCATGCTCCCCTTCAATAGGGGCTTCTGGTGGTATTCTTGTGGTTTGGAATTCAAATGTTTTTATTGGAAATCTAATCGAAGTTCAACAATTTGCTGTTGTGATTAAGTTTACCTCCAGGCAGAATAATGAAAGTTGGACCTTGGTTGTTGTATATGGTCCTTGTCAGGGAGAAGCAAGGGACAATTTTATCAATTGGCTATATAATCTCTGTATCCCCATTGATGAGCACTGGCTATTGCTTGGTGACTTTAATTTCCTTAGGTCAGTGGACAATAGAAACTTACCTGGTGGGGACATAAATGATATGTTCATCTTCAATGAGGTTATTGGACATTTGGGACTACTTGAATTGCCAATTAAAGGTAGATCATACACTTGGTCCAATATGCAGGACATCCCTCTTCTGGAGCAGTTAGACTGGTTCTTCACCTCAGTAGATTGGGTTACTGACTATCCAATGACTGAAGTATTGCCCCTGGCCAGGACTGCCTCTGACCATATCCCTTGTTTAGTCTCAACCAAGACAACCATACCTAAATCAAATCTCTTTAGGTTTGAAAACTATTGGTTGGAACTAGAGGGCTTTATGGATTGTGTGGAATCATCTTGGCTAATCCCATCTAGGAAGACTCACATTACTGCTAGGATTGCTGAGAAGTTTAAGCATCTAAGAGTGTGCCTTAAGAGATGGCAAATGAATGATTCCAAGCTAAAATTGTTGATTAGCAAGTGTAATCATGTGGTCTTCCTTTTAGATGAGCTGGAGGAATGGAGGCCCCTGTTTAGACAGGAGTTCAATTTCAGAAAAATTGTGAAGGTCCATTTGGAAAAGCTTTTGCACCTGCACTGCATGTACTGGAAAAAGAGATGCACTATCAGGTATATTAAGGTTGGGGGTGAGAACACCAAGTTTTTTCATGCCATGGCCACTGAGAGGCACAGGAGAAATTCAATTGCTAATCTTAAATTACCTGATGGCTCTGTGGTCTCTGACCATGATCAAATGGCTGGAATTATTTGGAGCTGTTTTAAGAACAGAATGGGCACTTCTATAGGGATTGTAATGGGTTTTGATTTAGCATCTCTAATAACTCTAGTGGATGGCCTGGATGTGCTTACTAAACCTTTTGAAAAAGAGGAAATGGATGATGTGGTCAAGCATATGCCTGTGGATAAAGCACCTGGACCTGATGGCTTTAATGGTCTATTCTTCAAGAGGTGCTGGCACATTATTTCAAGTGATTTCTATGATCTGGCTCATGCTTTTCATGAGGGGACTGCAATGCTGGACAACATTAATAGTTCTTTCATTACTCTGATACCCAAGAAACTCTCACCGGAGGAAGTGGGAGACTATAGGCCTATTTCTCTCACAAGCATGGGTCTGAAATTCCTTTCTAAGATGACTACCAATAGGTTTCAGAGGATAATCATGAAATGCATTCATAAGAATCAGTATGGTTTAATTAAGAGCAGAACAATCCAGGACTGCATTGGTTGGACCTTTGAGTATCTGCATCAATGCCATCAGTCAAAGAGGCCAATTGTGATTCTCAAATTGGACTTTGAGAAGGCTTTTGACTCTGTTGAGCATGAAGCTATCTTCCAAATCCTAAGGCACAAATGTTTTAATGAAAAGTGGATCCTATGGATGAAGCAGCTACTTGCCACTGGTACTTCTTCTGTCCTCCTGAATGGTGTGCCTGGGAGGAAGTTTATTTGCAAAAAAGGAGTTAGACAGGGGGACCCTGTTTCTCCTCTCCTCTTTGTAATAGCTGCTGATCTTCTGCAAACAGTGATTAATGATATGTTCAGCAAGGGGATCCTAAAGCTACCTATTCCCTGCCATGATCAAGACTACCCTATCATTCAATATGCTGATGATACTCTGATCATCCTCCCTGCTGACAGGCAACAACTTCTAGCACTGAAGGATATGCTGTTGGTGTTCTCTCTGTCCACAGGTCTTGATGTCAACTACCGTAAATCTTTTATCATTCCTATAAATGTTGAAAATGCAGTCATGACAGATCTTGCTTATGCTTTTGGATGCCAAATTGGAAAGATGCCTTTTACTTACCTTGGTTTGCCTGTGGGTACTACAAGGCCGAAGATGGTGGACTTTATGCCTCTTGTGGATTGTATGGAGAGGAGAATGACTGCCAGCTCCTCATTCCTTAATCAAGGTGAGAGACTGCAGTTCTTAAATTCTGCTTTGTCTTCCATGCCAATCTTCTTTATGGGAAGCCTGGCTGTTCCTGCTGGAATCCTCAAGCAGCTGGAAAGAATTCAAAGACAATGTCTGTGGAGAAAAAATAGGGAGGAGCCTGCTCCATCTCTTGCTGCTTGGGATTTGATTTGTAGACCAAAAAACAAGGGTGGTCTTGGTATTTTGAACCTGGGTGTTCAAAATGTGGCTTTGCTTCTCAAGCATGCTAGTAACTTTCTCAACAGGAAAGACCTCCCTTGGGTGTCCTTAATTTGGGATTCATATTATCATGATGGAATGCCCCAAGGAACAACTTCTTGTGGCTCTTTTTGGTGGAAGGATATTTGCAAGGTCTTGCAGAATTTTAGGGACTGCTCATGGGTGCAATTCAATGCTGGGGACACTGCCCTTTTTTTGTCTGATAATTGGAATCTTGGCAATGAAGTTTCTAGCTTGCAGTCTAGATTCCCAAGATTATTCTCTTTTGCCAAGGATCCATGGATTTTGGTCAAGGACATCTTTAATTCAATGGACTTATACCAACACTTCCACCTACCTTTGTCTGCTCAAGCTTTTGATGAGTTAAACTTTATAAGAAATATGTTAGTCTCCCATGGAAGAGATGACACTTGTAAGGATTTATGGTTATGGCAGGGCTTTTCAAAGGTTTACAAACCTAAGCTGTTCTATGGTCATGTTTTTCAGATTGAAACATTCAACCACTTGCTGTGCTGGATCTGGAAATCCTCTTGCACTATCAAGATCAAGGTTTTTGCATGGATGCTCATCATGGACAGACTCAACACTAAGGATATGGTTGATAGAAGGCACTGGCACATGGATGATGGTGTTACTTGTAGGCTATGCCCCCTTCAAGTGAGAGAAACCAGAGACCATCTCTTTTTCAACTACAACTTCAGTGTCAGAGTTTGGAATTATTTGCAGATTGATTGGTCGGCTGGAACTTCAATGTCTGAACTAGTCATCCAGGCAAGGAGAAGTTTTGATAAGCCCTTTTTCACTGAAGTAGTATTTATTGCCTGCTGGAATATCTGGATCATCAGAAATGCCAAGGTGTTCAGAGGTGAGAGGGCAATTTTCAATAAATGGAGAGGAGCTTTCAGGCATGACATAACTCTCATGCAGCATAGAATCAAATCTGGCTACAAGGATGAGTTACTCAAGTGGATTTCTTTCTTGCCACCTTAAGTTTTAGCCTTTTCTTTATTTTGTTTTTCTTCTTTCCTTTCGGTTACCTCTTGTAATCATGTTGTTGTAACTGTTGTCTAGTTTTAATAAAGTTTTGATATGTTGTGGGGGTTTTACCCCACAGTTCACAGTCAAAAAAACCGTGGTTGTCATGGAGGTTTTCAATGTGTCCAAGGCCACATTGAATTCCTCACGGGACACCGTGGTTTCCCCATCACCCGTAGACGAGATCGGATTCACACCGGAGTGCTCCTCCTCCCCATGGTCTACGGTGTCAACCATACTCTTCGGACGGCAAAGTCCTTAATAAAGAGACGAGGCTCTGATACCAATTGAAAGGATCGATATAGTTGACTAGAGGGGGGGGGGGTGAATAGGCAACTAACAATTTTTAGCTTTTCTTTAACAAATTAAACTTTGCATCAAAGTAGGTTGTCTAAATATGCAACTAGGTGAACAACCTATATGATGCAACAACAATAAGTGCACAAGCAAGCAAGGGATACAATACAAAAAGCTTGCACAAGTAAAGGCGTGAGTTAACCAAGAGTTGAGCCGATGGAGTGTTACCGAAGTTCCTTCCTTTTAAAGGGAAGTACGACTCCGTTAGAGCGGTGTGGAGGCACAATTCTCCCCAAGAAGCCACTAGGGCCACCGTATTCTCCTCACGCCCTCACACAATGCGAGATGCCATGATTCCACTATTGGTGCCCTTGAAGGCGGTGACCGAACCTTTACAAACAAGGTTGGGGCTATCTCCACAACTCAATTGGAGGCTCCCAACGACACGACGAAGCTTCACCACAATGGACTATGGCTCCGAGGTGACCTCAACCGTCTAGGGTGCTCAAACACCCAAGAGTAACAAGATCCGCTAGGGATTAGTGGGGGAATCAAATATCTCTTGGTGGAAGTGTAGATCGGGGCCTTCTCAACCTATCCCGAGCAAATCAACAAGTTTGATTGGCTAGGGAGAGAGATCGGGCAAAAATGGAACTTGGAGCAACAATGGAGCTTTTGGGGGAAGAGGTAAGTCAACTTTGGGAAGAAGACCCCTTTATATAGTGGGGGGAACAATCCAACCTTTACCTCCCCAAGAAGCCACACACAGAGCGGTACTACCGCTTGGGCAGGGTGGTACTACCGCTGAGCCAGCGGTACTACCGTTCCCTCCCAGCAGTACTACCGCGCACACGAGGATAGCAAGGACCTGGGCCCAGAGCAGTACTACCGCAGAAGTAAGGGCGGTACTACCGCTTGGAGCGGTACTACCGCCACTACTGCCGCTACTAGTACCGCACAACCCGACACAAAAAACAGAGGTCTCGAGTCGAGGCGGTAGAAGCCCGGACCCTCAACGGTACTACGGCCGAAGACAGCAAGCGGTACTACCGCTTGATGTGCTTCGGCGGTACTACCATTGAGGATCGCGGTACTACCGCTGGAACATGTCAGGGAAGGCAAGGAGAGGAAAGAGAGCTCCAACGATGCGAAAAGGAACAGCGGGTGTGATAAGGATGTGTACGTGTTGATTCCACCCTAGCCTTACCAAAGCGGATCCCCTCTTGATAGTACGGTGACTCCTACGAAACTAGTCCACCAACAGAGAAACGAAGGAGCTACACCCTCTTGAATAAAAACACCGAGGGGAGGGAATCGTCTCATGCCAACGGATGAATCTCTGAAAAACTCAACGCACACGATTAGTCCGCAAAAGCATGGTCATCAATCACCAAAACACCTTGGGGATAAATATGCCCTTACAAGCTTATCTATGAATATTATTTGAATCTTCTCTGAATTCTTATATGGATGATTTGATATCTTTGCAAGTCTCTTTGAATTATCGGTTTGGTTTGGCCAACTAGATTGGTTTTTATTGCACTGGGAGAAGTGCTTAGCTTTGGGTTCAATCTTGCGGCTTTCGTAGTGAGTAGGGCAGCAAGGCACGTATTGTATTGTTGCCATCGAGGATAAAAAGATGGGGTTTTCATCATATTGCTTGAGTTAATTCCTCTACATCATGTCATCTTACTTAATGCATTACTCCGTTCTTTATGAACTTAATACTCTAGATGCATGCTAGATAGCGGTCGATGTGTGGAGTAATAGTAGTAGATGCAGGCAGGAGTCAGTCTACTTGATACGGACGTGATGCCTATATTCATGATCATTGCCTTAGATATCGTCATAACTTTGCGCTTTTCTATCAATTGCTCGGCAGTAATTTGTTCACCCACCATATTATTTTCTATCTTGAGAGAAGCCTCTAGTGAAACCTATGGCCCCTGAGTCTATTTTCCATCATACAAGTTTCCGATCTACAATCTTAGTTTCCAATCTACTATTCTTGCAATCTTATACTTTTTGATCTATAAACCAAAAATACCAAAAATATTTTCTTTATCATTTATCTATCTCTATCAGATCTCACTTTTGCAAGTAACCGTGAAGGGATTGACAATCCCTTTATTGCGTTGGGTGCAAGTTTGTTTGATTGTTTGTGTAGGTATTCGGTGATTTGTGCATTGTCTCCTACTAGATTGATACCTTGGTTCTCAAACTTAGGGAAATACTTATCTCTACTTTGGTGCATCACCCTTTCCTCTTCAAGGGAAAAACCAACGCAAGCTCAAGAAGTAGCAGGAAGAATTTCTGGCGCCGTTGCTGGAGAGATCTACACCAAGTCAAGACATACCAAGTACCCATCATAAACTCTCATCTTTTGCATTACATTATTCGCCATTCGCCTCTCATTTTCCTCTCCCCCACTTCTAAAATGATTTTTGAAAAGATTTGCCTTTTCTTCGCCCCTCTTTCGTTGGTCTTTTTAGCTTGCTTTTTGTGTGCTCGTGTGCTGGATTGCTTGCTTTGTCCCGATGGCTCAAGAGAATACCAAATTGTGTGATTTTTCCAACACCAATAACATTGATTTCACTAGTACTCTGATTGCTCCCGCCACTAGTGCGGAATCTTCTGAAATTAATGCCGCTTTGCTGAATCTGGTTATGAAAAATCAATTTTCTGGCCTTCCTAGTGAAGATGCCGCATCCTATCTAAACAATTTTGTTGATTTGTGTGACATGCAAAGAAAGAATGATGTGGATAATGATATTTTTAAATTGAAGCTATTTCCGTTTTCACTTAGAGATCGTGCTAAAACTTGGTTTTCATATTTGCCTAAAATTAGTATTGATTCATGGAACAAGTGTAAAGGTGCTTTCATCTCTAAGTATTTTCCTCCCGCTAAGATCATCTCCCTTAGGAACAATATTATGAATTTTAAGCAACATGATCACGAACATGTTTCATAATCTTGGGAGATGATGAAATTGATGATACAAAATTGCCCTACTCATGGTTTTAATTTGTGGATGATTATACAAATTTTTTATGCCGGATTGAATTTTGCTTGTAGAAATCTTTTAGATTCATCCGCGGGAGGCACTTTTACGAAAATTACTTTAGGAGAGGCTACTAAACTCCTAGATAATATTATGGTTAATTATTCTCGATGACACACCGAAAGATCTTCCACTAGTAAAAAAGTGCATGCAATTGAAGAAATTAATGTTTTGAGTGAAAAAATGGATGAAATTTTGAAATTATTTGCTAGTAAGAGAGCTTATATTGATCCTAATGATATGTCTTTTTCCACTTTGATTGAGAATAATAATGAATCTATGGATGTGAATTTTGTTGGTAGGAACAATTTTGGTAATACGTATAGAGGTAACTTTAATCCTAGGCCATTTCCTAGTAATCCCTCTAATAATTATGGTAATTCCTACAATAATTCTTATAGAAACTTTAATAAGACGCCCTCTGATTTTGAGATGAGTGTTAAAGAATTTATGAGTTCGCAAAAGAATTTCAATGCTTTGATTAAAGAAAAATATCTCAAGATTGATGATTTGGCTAGGAACATGGATAGAGTTTCTCTTGATGTTGATTCTTTAAAACTTAGATCTATTCCACCCAAGCATGATATTGATGAGTCTTGGAAAGCCATGACAATTTCCATTGATGAGTGTAAAGAAAGAATCGCTAAGATGCGTGCTAAACGAGATTTGTTTGAAAAAGCGTGTTCTTCTAGTTTTCGTGAAATAATGATGAAGATCTTAAAGTGATTGATGTGACTCCTATTGAATCTTTGTTTTCCAATATAAATCTTGATAAAGATGAGACTGGAGACGAGTCAACTTTAGTTAAAAGGCGTCCCAATGATTCAGATTTTTTAGATCTCGATGCAAAAAATAATAAAAGTGGGATTGGAGAGGTCAAAACTTTAAGTAGCAATGAACCCACTCCTTTGGATTTCAAGGAATTTAATTATGATAATTGTTCTTTAATAGATTGTATTTCCTTGTTGCAATCCATGTTGAATTCTCATCATGCTTATAATTAAAACAAAGTTTTTAGTAAACATATCGTTGATGCTATGATGCAATCTTTTGAGGAAAAGCTTGAATTGGAAGTTTCTATCCCTATAAAACTTTATGATGAGTGGGAACCTACTATTAATATTAAGATTAAAAATTATGAGTGCCATGCTTTGTGTGATTTGGGTGCTAGCGTTTCCACAATTTCAAAAACTTTGTGCGATGTGTTATGTTTCCGTGAATTTGACGATTGTTCTTTAAATTTGCATCTTGCGGATTCCACTATTAAAAAACCTATGGGAAGGATTAATGATATTCTCATTGTTGCAAATAGGAATTATGTGCCCGTAGATTTCATTGTTCTTGATATAGATTGCAATCCTACATGTCCTATTATTCTTGGTAGACCTTTCCTTAGAAGAATTGGTACAATAATTGATACGAAAGAAGGAAACATTAGATTTCAATTTCTATTAAGGAAGGGCATGGAACACTTTCCTAGAAAGAAAATTAAATTGCCATATGAATCTATTATGAGAGCTACTTATGGATTGCATACCAATGATGACAATACCTAGATCTATTCGTGTTTTTATGCCTAACTAAGGGCGTTAAACGATAGCGCTGGTTGGAAGGCAACTCAGTTTTATTTTTGTTTTTTTGCTTTTTGTTCCTTTTTTGCTTTGAGTAATCCACCTAGCCTCCAGTTAGATGTGGTTTTGTGTTTTAATTAGTGTTTGTGCCAAGTAAGACCTTTGGGATAGCTTCCGGTGATAGTTGTTCTGATCCTGCTAAAAACAAAAACTTTTGCGCCCAGTAAATAATTTCCTGGATTATATTGAAATGTGATTTTGATCTGATTCTTTTTGCTCTGTATTGGTACACAAATTGCCCAGGTTGTCCTAATATGTCAGAATTGTTTGAGTTACAGAAGTATTCGAGAGTTACAGATTGCTATAGACTGTGTTGTTTTTGACAGATTCTGTTTTAATATGTGTTGTTTGCTTATTTTGATGAATCTATGGGTAGTATCGGGGGGTATGAACCTTGGAAAAGTTGGAATACAGTAGATATTACACCAATATAAATAAAGAATGAGTTCACGACAGTACCATAAAGTGGTGATTTATTTTCTTATACTAACAGAGATTATGAGATCTTCTGCTGAGTTTTGTGTTGTGAAGTTTTCAAGTTTAGGGTAAGGATTTGATGGACTATGGAATAAGGAGTGGCAAGAGCCTAAGCTTGGGGATGCCCAAGGCACCCCAAGGTAATATTCAAGTGCAACCAAGAGCCTAAGATTGGGGATGCCCCGGAAAGCATCCCCTCTTTAGTCTTCGTCTACCGGTAACTTTACTTGAGACTATATTTTTATGCACCACATGATATGTGTTTTGCTTGAAGCGTCTTGTATGCTTTGAGTCTTTGCTTTTTAGTTTGCCACAATCATCCTTGCTGTACACACCTTTTGAGAGGGACACGCATGAATCGTGATTTGTTAGAATACTCTATGTGCTTCACTTATATCTTTTGAGCTAGGCAAGTTTGCTCTAGTACTTCACTTATATCTTTTTAGAGCACGGCGATTGTTTTATTTTATAGAAATTGATGAACTCTCATGCTTCACTTATATTATTTGGAGAGTCTGTAAACAGCATGGTAATTTGCTTTGGTTATAAATTTAGTCCTAATATGATAGGCATCCAAGAGGGATATAATAAAAACTTTCATATAAAGTGCATTGAATACTATGAGAAGTTTGATTCCTAATGATTGTTTTGAGATATGAAGATGATGATATTAGAGTCATGCTAGTGGAGTAATTGTGAATTTGAGTAATACTTGTGTTGAGGTGTGTGATTCTCGTACCATGCACGTATGGTGAACCGTTATGTAACGAAGTTGGAGTATGCAGGTATTTTTGATTGTCATCCTTTGTGTGGAGGTCGGGTCGCGTGATGGTTAACTCCTACCAACCCTTCCCCTAGGTGCATGCGCATAGTGATTGGTTTCGACGACTAATATATTTTTGCAATAAGTATGTGAGTTCTTTATGACTAATGTTGAGTCCATGGATTATACGCACTCTCACCCTTCCACCATTGCTAGCCTCTCTTGTGCCGCACAACTTTCACCGGTACCATACACCCACCATATATCTTCCTCAAAACAGCCACCATACCTACCTATTATGGCATTTCCATAGCCATTCCGAGATATATTGCCATGCAACTTCCCACCGTTCTATTTTTTATGACACGTTTCGTCATTGTCATATTGATTTGCATGATCATGTAGTTGACATCGTATTTGTGGCAAAGCCACCTTTCATAATTCTTTCATACATGTCACTCTTGATTCATTGCACATCTCGGTACACCGCCAGAGGCATTCAATAGAGTCATATTTTGTTCTAAGTATCGAGTTGTAATTCTTGAGTTGTAAGTAAATAGAAGTGTGATGATCATCATTATTAGAGCTTTGTCCTATGTGAGGAAATAAAGAAAAGAGGCCAAAGAAGCCAAATAAAAAAAGAGGCCAAAGAAGCCAAAGAAGAAAAAAAATGAGAGAAAAAGAGAGAAGGGGCAATGTTACTATCCTTTTTCTACACTTGTGCTTCAAAGTAGAACCATGATCTTCATGATAGAGAGTCTCCTATTTTGTCACTTTCATATACTAGTGGGAATTTTTCATTATAGAACTTGGCTTGTACATTCCAATGATGGGCTTCCTCAAATTAACCTAGGTCTTCATGAGCAAGCAAGTTGGATGCACACCCACTTAGTTTTTCTTTTTTAGCTTTGATAAACTTATAACTCTAGTGCATCCGTTGCATGGCAATCCCTACTCACTCACATTGATATCTATTGATGGGCATCTCCATAGCCCGGTTATACGCCTAGTTGATGTGAGACTTTCTCCCTCTTTTTTTTCTTCTCCACAACCACCATTGTACCTATAGTGATATGTCCATGGCTGACGCTCACGTATTGCGTGAAAGTTAAAAAAGTTTGAAAATACTAAAGTATGAAACAATTGCTTGGCTGAAACCGGGGTTGTGCATGATTTGAATATTTTGTGTGATGAAGATGGAGCATTGCCAGACTATATGATTTTGTAGGGATAAGCTTTCTTTGGCCATGTTATTTTTACAAGACATAATTGCCTTATTAGTATGCTTGAAGTATTATTATTTCTATGTCAATATTAAACTTTTGTTTTGAATATTATGGACCTAAATATTCATGCCACAATAAAGAAAATTACATGGATAAATATGTTAGGTAGCATTTCGCATCAAAATTATGTTTTTATCATTTACCTACTCGAGGACGAGCATGAATTAAGCTTGGGGATGCTTGATACGTCTCCAACGTATCTATAATTTTTGATTGTTCCATGCTATTATATTATCTATTTTGGATGATCTATATGCATTAATATGCTATTTTATATTATTTTTGGGACTAACCTATTAACCTAGAGCCTAGTGTCAGTTCCTGTTTTCCCCCTGTTTTTGAGTTTTGCAGAAAAGGGGTACCAAACGGAGTCCAAACGGAATGAAACCTTCGCGATGATTTTTCTTGGACCAGAAGACAACCAGGAGACTTGGAGATGAAGTCAGAAGAGCCACGAGGCGGCCACAAGGACGGAGGGCGCGCCTAGGGGGTAGGGCTCGCCCCCACCCTTGTGGGCCCCTCGTGCACCTCCTAACCTAATTCTTTCGCCTATATATTCTCATATATCCCCAAACCAATAGAGGCATCCACGAAAACACTTTTCCACCACCGCAACCTTCTGTACCCATGAGATCCCATCTAGGGACCATTTCCGGCGTCCTGCCGGAGGGGGATTCGACCATGGAGGGCTTCTACATCAACACCATTGCCCTTCCGATGAAGCGTGAGTAGTTTACCACAGACCTACGGGTCCACAGCTAGTAGCTAGATGACTTCTTCTCTCTCTTTGATTCTCAATACAATGTTCTCCTCGATGTTCTTAGAGACCTATTCGACGTAATACTTTTTTGCGGTGTGTTTGCCGAGATCCGATGAATTGTGGATTTATGATCAGCTTATCTATGAATATTATTTGAATCTTCTCTGAATTCTTATATGCATGATTTGACATCTTTGCAAGTCTCCTCGAACTATTGGTTTGGTTTGGCCAACTAAATTGGTTTTTATTGCAATGGGAGAAGTGCTTAGCTTTGGGTTCAATCTTGCGGTGTCCTTTCCTAGTGACAGTAGGGGCGGCAAGGCACGTATTGTATTGTTGCCATCGAGGATAAAAAGATGGGGTTTTCATCATATTGCTTGAGTTAATTCCTCTACATCATGTCATCTTACTTAATACGTTACTCCGTTCTTTACGAACTTAATACTCTAGATGCATGCTGGATATCGGTCGATTGTGGAGTAATAGTAGTAGATGCAGGTAGGAGTCAGTCTACTTGACACGGACATGATGCATATATTCATGATCATTGCCTTAGATATCGTCATAACATTGCGCTTTTCTATCAATTGCTCAGCAGTAATTTGTTCACCCACCGTATTATTTTCTATCTCGAGAGAAGCCTCTAGTTAAACCTATGGCCCCGGGGTCTATTTTCCATCATATAAATTTCCGATCTACAATCTTAGTTTCCGGTCTACTATTCTTGCAATCTTTTACTTTCCAATCGATAAACCAAAAATACCAAAACTATTTACTTTATCGTTTATCTATCTCCATCAAATCTCACTTTTGCAAGTAACCGCGAAGGGATTGGCTACCCCTTTATCGCGTTGGGGACAAGTTTCTTTGATTGTTTGTGCATGTACTCGGTGATTTGTGCATTGTCTCCTACTGGATTGATACCTTGGTTCTCAAACTGAGGAAAATACTTATACTTTGCTGCATCACCATTTCCTCTCCAAGGGAAAAACCAACACAAGCTCAAGAAGTAGCAAGAACCACGGGGCGGCGGCACTGCGGCCCGACGAGGCGACGCAGTGGCAGCCCGTTCCTCGATCGCTGGAGGGGCGAGCTGAAGGACGCTTTTCACGGGACCTGTGAAGGCGCGCGCAAGCGACGAGCCTGGTCGGTCGCATGACGCTAATGAAGCGGAGCGGTAGACAGGTGATCAATGTGACCACTCAAATTCGGGAACACTGCTCAGCGTGATAAGTACGACCGAACGCGGGAACACGAGCGACCACCATATGCAGCTGCGGACTGACGTAGTAGGAGCATGCAACCGACCCGAACACATACCATATATGAAGGCCGATTGGAAACGTACAACCACATAAGGGCATATGTACAATGGTTGATAAGATACTTTTATTTTAAGTCTTGCATGTAATTTAGAGATGACAAGAAAAATCTCTACAACGGGTCATCTCTTAACCTTATCTTCAATAACTAGTTATTCCTAAAAACATGGTGAGACATATTATGCTAAGAGATTATCTCTTGTCTTCTCTTAAATAAGAGAAGACAAGCCTTTGCTTATGAGGTCCCTCTCCTCCACCTCATCATTTATCCTACTTGGCGCTCCTAAAATAGCACCATTGTACATGCCCTAAGCAGCATGCCTACATGGGACACAACTTGCAACTAAGACCTGTACGGACGTGTGGTCCGGGGCAAGCGGCGGGCCACACTAGAGCCAACAACGCTTGCATGGCACACGGTAGGGGACGTCCAAGGCAGCGCATGCGCTGCCGTTGCACGTCACGTGGTGCATGCACGAAGCTGGGGCAGCCGTGCCGTGGATGAGGTGAAATGGATGCAGATGTCTCGATCAGATCATGGCGGTGACGGCTGGCGGATGCGCGGACGACGGCCTTTTCGGGCCGCCGAGTCAAAGAAGACATCGGTGTAGTCGATGCCAAAGTCGTACCAGAGGCGCGCGGAGGTCGATGACGGTGGCGTACGACGCCAGCCGATCTTAGATCGGAAAACCAAAAAGAAAGCACCGATCAAAACGACCGGCAAGAGAGAAAAAAACCTGGAGCAAGGACTCGGGAAAAGACTCGCTAGGACAGGCGGTCAACACAACCGGCGGATGGACCCTAGGTACGGGCGGCGCGGTCCCCAGCGGCGGTCATGGAGGCCGACCGTCCCGGGGGCGGCGCGTGAGGCGGAGCGGCAGGCAACGGCTAGGGTTGGATCGGTTAGGCTGATACCATGTTAGAAGGGATAGAGGGATTGGTGAAATAGTTGATTGTACTGCTTAAGCCTCGTGGGATACAAAACAAGGCATGACCAAATCCTAGTCTATCATATACTTCCTAATAATCATATACTCAAGAATGAGGTGTCTGATTTCCTTCATAAGAGAAGAGTAGATCGATCAGTTGGGATCTTGCGCCCGAATCAACTCGACGCACGCATATTTTACTCCTATTAGCACCTCCAAAAGGCTGATCATTGATCTTAAGATTGATAAAATCATCATAAGAGCTTCGTTATCAACGAAATATTGCCTCTAACTGAAAGAATACTCCGCCTGTACGAGACACACAACTACCAAACTTCTGGTGTGATCCGTTATGGGCTCGGGTACAACCATGTGGTTCCGCCTGTACGAGACACACAACTGCCAAACTTCTGGTGTGATCCGTCGTGGGCTCGGGTACAACCATGTGGTTCTACCCATTGGTCCCAAAATATGAGAAACCAAAACGATTTTGCTAGAACTCATCTAGCCAAGTTCTAGTTATGTCTCATTCACCTTTATAGCCATTGGATGTGATGCTATAAGACGTGTGTGTGCTGACGTGGGTTGGTACTTCTTTGTATATATTTTTGTTTTTCAGGTGAATGAGACCAAATTATATCTCATCTGATGAGTTCTAGGCACTCCAAGCAAAATCATGGAGGGTGCATCTCGTTTAGTCTTTTATTATTGTTATAACTTCTTTCTGTTTTTCATTTTGGAGATTGTCATTCTGATTATTGTATAGCAGTCGTATAAAGTATGCATCACATTGGCATTGTTTTACACTAGAATAGTCCAGCTGACCATTGGATCGGCTTGTCACGAGCTCGTCCGACGCGCCAAAGCCGGCGATGCCACGGCGCCGACACCGGAAGGAAACGACCCCTTCACGCAAACCTCGTCGGAGCGGTCTGAGACTATGCCATAACCGCTGCTGGCCACGTCCCGGGAGTAGCACCCGTCGGTCGCCTCGTACCTGTAGTTCTGCCTCGTGCCCGACGACACCCCGACCACGTCCCCTTCGTCGTCCACGTCCACGTTCACAGCGCACTCCTGCGCGTTGCTAAGCGACCGAGAGCAGAAGAACCCCGCGCGGCCGGCGGCGACCCTCTCCTCGGCGAACCCCAGCCGGACGTCTCTCGCCACCGTGTACGAGCCGTTGAACGCCTCGTTCACCACGCCCACGAACACGTCGAGCCGGAAGCTCTGTTGCGCCTCTTGCGAGTACGCGATGCCGCCGCGGTCCGTGACGTGCACGCCGGAGTACGCTTCGGTCGTCTGGTTCACCACCTGCTGGCTGTCGCCCTCGACCTCGTTCGTGTTGTCGTAGCTGAGCCTCTGCGTCCACGTTGCCGTGATCTTGCCGTAGGACGGCGTTTGCACCCACCCCGTGGCAGAGATGCGCCGGAACGCCGTCGTGTAGTAGAACTCGGTGCCGGGGCCGTCGGGCCGGAACGCTGTGGTACTGTCCAGCGGTGGCGCGTCGTAGCTGGTGGTGCTCGCTGTCGTCGGCGCTCCCCTGGGGTCCAGCCAGAGGTGTAGGTTGGCGTCGATGAACCACGCGTCCTTGGCGTTGGTCACTGACAGGCCAAACTCGTGCGCCTTGCCGTCCAACAATTTTTCCAAGAAAGGCGTGATCTCGATATCGTAAGACGGGAGATTGAACGAGCCGATCCCCGTGATCGGGCGCCAGAGGAGGGGGTTAATGCCGCCGGTGTAGATGACCGGGAACGGCCAGACGGCGCCGACGAGATCCCCGTCGATGCTGACGGTGACCTCGCGGAAGGGGCCGTTGCTGCCGATCGTGTTGGTGTACCAGAACTCATCGTGGGCGTGGTACGAGAGGTACACCTCGAGGACGGCACGGTAGGCGTTGGTCGGCACGGCGAGGCTCGCTGACCCAACGTCCTCGCCGTTCTGGATCTGGAACCATAGGCCGTCGTTCAAAGGGAGGCTCCGCGAGACGGGGACGATGACGTCGGCGGGACCCAGCCCGGGCTGCGGAGGCTGCGGCGGGTGGCGGAAGTAGAGGTGTAGCGTGAGGTTGGCGTGGTACACGCCGGTGTACTGCTCGTCGACGACATTGCCGAGGTATACGGCGAGGGTGGAGGGGTTGCGGGCGGCGAGGAGGGACGCGTACTTGGTGATATCTTTGGACACGGACCACTCGATGCCGTTTCTTCGTGGCTCAGCCGTGCAGCCGCGGAGGAGCTCGGCGCCGCCGAGCCAGACTCCGAAGATGCGATCGTACTGGACGCCCCGGCAGGCGGCTCGCCACTCAAGAACGGCAAGGGAGATCAGCGAGGCGTGCCCGCCCGCGGCGGCGAGGCACGGCGGCGGGGAGTAGGCGGCCGTGACCGGGGGCTTGGTGTAGGTGTAAGCGAAGGAGTGTGAGAGAAGCACGGTCGAGCATGGGCCGAAGCTGCCCGGCGGTGGCCGGTGCGGCCGGTCCACCTCGAAGAAGGTGGTGGGCTGGTCCGGCGGAGGCGGCGCGCGCTCCTCGATCGCGGCAACTTCGGAGGCTGAGAGACGGAGCTTGTGAAGCGAAGCCATGGAGATCGGAAGGGAAGTGATGGCTAGCAGGAGGAAGAGGAGGAGAACTTGTGCGAAGTGCTCGGCCATGGTCGATCGAGAGTGGAGGGGCATGCAGTGTGCTTGCGCATGGCGCGCTCGTGGAGAATTTAAAAGGTTGAGAGTGGAGTGAGGGAATTTAAAATTTTGGGAAGAGTAGAAGGGAAGCAGAGCATATTTTTTGCAGGGGCCATGTAATGATCTTATTCCCTCCAGGGTTGCATTGCAAGTCTGAGTACAGCGACAGTTAGCCCGATCGATCGATGCAGGGCCGGACGAGGGCGATGAGATTGATCTTGTTTGGATTGCAAGTTTACCTTGCTAGTATATATTCTTTTGACTGTGACCTTACTAATATACTAAAGTTGAGACATTTATCTTAAGACGAAGGGAGTATATTAGATGGATAGATATACCTCGAACTACTCGAACTTGTGATCAGAGCTAATTAGTTCCATGACAAACGGAGTTCTACGCTTCTAACCGTACTGTTCTATAACTGGATAAGAAAATGTGCACATGTTTTATTTGATTGATTTATCTAGCAGAATCACTTCACCTTTATACTTTTCTCACGTGGTACAAATGGTTTGATAAGATATTTAAGACTCGAAAATTCCAAGGAGTGGACGAGCGCGTGCGCTCCTGGAATCGCCAGCCATCGAACGGGGTATGGGGATGCGGGTCTCACGGTTTATTATATTGTTCTACGTTGTACATGTACGGGATACGTACAGGCACGGTATTGCGGTATTGTGTACGACACTAACGGATGTCAAGTGGACGGTCGTTGTACTCTAACTGGAACTGGGGTTATGTACCAGTGGTACGGGAACGAGGATAGAGATGGGCAGCTGTTGCCGTTTACGGTCACCGTCATCGCGGTTGTTGTGTGAGCGGCGAGAGGCAGTGCGGCTCAGCGAGGGCATTTATTAGGCCACCGCCCCACCAGCCCCGTCTCCATCTGCTCATTCCTTCCACCAAAATCAAGAGGAACAACCATAGACAGAGCTCATGGCGAACGTCAATCAAGTTGCAGATCCGGTCGCGCTGCCTTTAGTTCCTTGCCCGGACTGTGGAAAGCAGGTGGTGACGTTCGTGGCGAGGCGCGGCCAGTTCGAGGGTGAGAGGTTCTACAAGTGCCGCAATCACAATGTAAGCGGATCTTGCTTCTATGAGTTCTTGATCCTCTCCGTTGTTCACGTCTTATTAGATTTGTCTATCAATGGCAGCCGGGAAGAGGAGGATGCGATTTCTACAGGTGGCAAGAAGCATATGCGGGACACCTGGCTGGGCTTGGACCGGCGGCACCTCCGCTGGCGCAAGTCAATCCAGGCGAAAATGAGGTAGTTCCAGCAATTGAAGGTGGTCAGATGCAGCCGGCGGACGGCGCGGCGGGGCAGCAGAACAGGGCACCGGATGGATCGCAGCTGCCGTCGGCGGCAAGTGGCGTTGCTGGATCTCATATCCGAGCGGGGGATGTTGGTCGACGTCAGATCTCCTTCACTCTCAATGCCGCATCTATCAATCTTGTGGTGTCTCTTGGGAATATGGACATCTGCATCTGCATCCTTGTACTGCTAGTGTGTTCCACGATGATGCGTGCGTTTGATTAGATGGATCTAAGAACACTAAGGTTATGTAGTAGATGAGCTAGCTCAGCGAACATCATGGGCTAATTAGCTTTAGATTAGTATGTGGGGGAAGGAATCTGTGATGGCTCGTGGAGATTTTGGATGCATGTTTGGGTGACTGGATG
The DNA here is from genome assembly GCF_002162155.2 of Triticum dicoccoides. NCBI lineage: Eukaryota > Viridiplantae > Streptophyta > Magnoliopsida > Poales > Poaceae > Triticum > Triticum dicoccoides. Next base: position 182,962,509 of record NC_041385.1, on the reverse strand, counting down.
CCTAGTGCTAATGAATTTTCGTTTTTGAGCTAATCATGATCAGTCTATTACTGTTTTTTACAACACCTGCTTGCTGAATTCCTCGCATGTTGCCCACGTGGCAGGGGTGGGTGGTGGTTGGGGGGCAGCATTCTAAATGGAGAGAGCCTGGCATGCCTTCATTTCTAAAATGCATTCATCAGTCAAGTGAGAGCGTGTCTTTCCCCGTAGCTCACCAACTCCCCACTGCCGCCCGCTCACCACATTCAAACCCCCGTCACCCCCCCCTCTCAACCAGCCACCTCTTCATATAGGCACACTCTCCACTGCGGGGTTAATCATTGAATCCCCACCGCTGCGTGAAGGTATATCGTAGCCAGCAGAGGAGAACTGGGCAGAGCAGGATCTAGAGGTGGGAAGGAGGAAGCTGTCGGCGTGCTGATCTGCATTCTGTTTGAAAGCGGGTACGTATGATCTAAACTTGTGTATGCTTTTTGCGAGTCATCCTATACACCTAGGTCTGAGAAGTGAATGGTTTCTTATTGATGAGATTTCCACGCTGTTTGTTCTGTAGTTTGGGTACTGGATGGAAGAAGAGGTTGAAAATCAGCATGGCTTGCCATTCGGAAGGCAGGGGGGCCCAAGGATTCAGTTTATGCTGTCCAGCGGTTATCAGATGATTTGGAGGATCAGATTGCATTGACTTCACGGCTGTCAGTTAAGCATGTCGTCGAGGTTGTAAAAAAGTTTGATGACTACAAGAGGTGGCTTGTGGCTGAGATTGGGTTTGAAGGTATGCTGAATCTTCCATTGTTGGGAAAGCTAGATCTGAAAATGAGTGCATGGGTTATGAGGAAGGCGAAGGTGAAGACGCGCACAATAGTTATTGACAAGGATCGGGTGATTATGTTTACTCCAGAGGATTTTCACAAAATTTTTGGAGTTCCTTGTGGCAACCGGGCTGTCCGTGGAAGGGATGGTGAAATCAAGACAGCAGCAGTTGAGTTTATGAAGCAGACAATTGGGATGAATGCATCACCTGCTCACAATCTGAAGGCTGCGGAAGATTTTTTGTGTAGAGAGATATCAGAGGAGTCGAGCAAGATTGAGAAGGATTGTTTCCAGATTTCGTTTGTTATATTTGTAATGGGTTATGTCCTGTCACCGGGAACGAAATACGAGCACATGACAATTGATTTCTGGGGTGCACTGGCCAATCCAGAACTGATATCACAATTCAATTGGTGCGAGTATGCTGTTGACAATCTAATGGCAGGTGTGATGAAGTTGCAGAGTGAATATCACAACAAGGCACAAACAGTTCATCTTACTGGATGCCATTTGTTCTTTCAGGTATGTGTGAAGGTATACTCAGAGAAAACTATTAGAAAATGTTTCCCTTTTGTTGATGCAGAAGAAATTGTTTGTGGTGTGATTAGATTTTCGTGCTGGACAACATTGACCTTGGGATATTCAACATGGAGCACTCTGTATTTCCGCGTGTGCAGTGTTTTCAACAGAAAAAACTTAACCAGATGATCATCATGGCTCGGTGCACGCAGCGGGGCATGATAACCTATGTCCCAGGAGCTGTAAGGCCTTTATAACTTATCCAGGCTTGTTAGTTTTTATGCACATGCGGGTTATTTTCAATAGAAAATGTGATTCATTTTTTTGTATGTTTGCAGTTGCGTCCTCCAGATTCGGTTTGCTATATTCGGGTCATTGCGTCGAGCCCAGTGTACAGAGACAGTAGATTAATGGAGTCCTCATCAAAGCATCCAGTTTCGAGGATGTTTGTTACACCAAACATTCACGGATTGAAGGGTGGCTCACATGACAGCACAGCTGCAAAAAACTTTTTTTCTAATCCTATGTCTGCCACCCGTTCAATAGGACCAAGTGATTTTAGCAAGCATCTTAGAGAAATTTGCAAAGATGACCCTGTATGTTTGGGTGTTGTTTTTCTTCTTATTTTTTGCATGCACGAGTTATGCATTAGTATGATGTTTTGGGGTTGCAGGTACTGGAAGAGTTGAGCCTAATGTTGAAGCAGCACAATGCAAAGTGCACGCTGAGCACGACATTGCTGCGCAACCAACTTCAGCATGACATGCTTTGCTTTGCTGAGAAAATGGTTGCATTCGTGAAGGATCGTTGTAGATGTTGTGCGGAAAAAGGATTGTCCAAGTGCATCACCATCAACAATGATGGTACGAATATCACATGAGCTATAAACTTAGTTATTCATGCTTGGTGTAACGAACGTGTAATCGGTCTTTTTTCAATTTGGTGTTGCGGTTCATAACGGGCGTCTTACCTTGATACGTATGTGTATAGGTGAAGATGGCACTTCACTGAGACGAGTGTTTGAAGGTGCCCGAAAACTCGATATGTCTGATGATGAAGGTAGGAGCTAGTTATATTTATATGTTTTTTTCTATGTTTTGTAAGTAGCAGCTGATTTGTTCATTTTATCTGAATCGATGACCATTTGTCCCCATGTATGTGTTCTTTTCAGGGCCAAGCGATGCAAGAGATGAGGAAAACCAACATAGAACGAAAAGGGTTTGCATGGAACAAAGTGCAAGCAAAGGAGGTATGTTATTTTTACAGTGGATTGTAAAGATGTAGTAAGTACACGGTGTGTCCACAGGTTTAATATTTATGTGTGCTGAGTTTCTATGTTATTATATTCGTTCTGGAACAGGGGTGGCACATTGGGAGGATGAAGATGATGCTCCTGTGTATAATAATCCTGTCATGGAGAAACAATCAATCACGGAGAACAAGATGTTTGCGGACAGAATCGTGGTTTATGCACAGACTATTGCTGAAATGGTTAAGTCCCTTTATGATAATGATGATGTAGAGGAATCAAATGTTGTTCTTTTTAACTCAGTTGATGCAAAGTTACCAAGGCGTAAGTATGCAATGTCCGCAAGTTTCTGTGCTGATCCATGGACACAAGGATGTCTCCCGCAGCCTCCTCCGATTCCACTGACAAATAAGTTCAATGAATGGATAGAAGGTGACAAAGATTTTGACCTCACCAGGTAATTTTAAATGACGCAGAGATGCAAATTTGTATGAAATTTAGGTTACGTAGTTCAATACATTCAAGCTGGAGGGGCTTTATGCATGTCTCACACGAGTCATGGTTTTATGGCAGTGTTTGGTTCTTGCATACGGTGCCAAGGATTTTGAGGGTAAATGGTGTATGTGTTGAGCAGCAGTTAGTGGGATCAAACGCTCTTGACCATGAGGTTGCTACTCTTGTGTTGCGGAGGTTTCATCAGCTTGATACAGGGGTTGGAGGAGTATCCAGATATATGTTGTGGAGGGAGGTTCTTGAACCAGATTTTGCGGCGAGCCCATGTTTCAGCTTATATGTTTACTTTGTTGTTTCATGTTTATCAACAGTACATATCTTCCTGTGGAATTCTAATTGTTTTCCACAACAGACGCACGCGCTTGCAGGGGAGAAAGTCATGTACCTCAAATCTGTTCAGCGCATGCTTGCATGTGCGATTCATGATATCATGGCGTGTAGGATGGTAAGATAGTGTGACTGCTGCAAGGATTTGCTTTTGTCAATATTCCTGATTTTGACTTGTTTTTCATACTTGCAATTTTTTGCCCCTGTTGTACTCGATCAAGGATGGGCTGCTTACATGTGGGACATGATGAGGAAGGAAATTCATGTGCTTGATCCTCTTTGTTGCCAAGTTGCAGGTGTAGCCCAGCGTCATATCATGCATGAGGAAGCAGTTTCACAGATCCACGGTGCATTATTCTCCTGCTTGAATGAGTACTTTGCAAAGTGGCACTGCACATCTGAAAAATGGAAACGGAAGTTTCCAAAGATAACCAATGATATTTTCTCAAGGTAATTGGGAAATGTGGATATTGAATTTATTTATCATTGCAGAGAAGCCCTCATGCATAGATCATGTGGAAATCACGCTACTTGTGTTTACTACCAGGGATGAGTCTGGAATTTGCATGATGCATGCTATTAGGAACTACAATGGAGTGAAGATGATGTGTCCACTAACGAAGGTATTTCTGATAATCATTATTAGTTTCATTTTGCGAATGCCTTGGTTGTGACGTTTTTCTCGTTAGAAGTTCGATATGGGCTTGATTTGTCAAATATGCAGACTAATATTGTGAGTTTTCGGAAAGTGGTCGCATTCGAGGTCTTCCGTTTACGCGACGAGCATGGGGTTTTAGTGGCTGACAATGTACTGCGTGTTGCTTTTGACGAACCCGAGGAATGACGTGGATGAAATTGATATGGGGTAATCAAGTTTTTAGAGTTATAGCGAGTAAGGAGACTAGAGGGGGTCAAGCTGATTCAGGAGATGATGGAACCATGTACGCTACATCCATGAAATGTATGATGGATATATGTATTGTCTTAATCTAGTATGTTACAAATGAATCAGCGAAATGAATGGTTAAAGGTTTCAGCAGTTGTAGGAAAAAAGGCAAAAAATTTGCGAGTTATTATATCTGGGTAGAGGCACACAACATTTTTGTTTGGATTCATTTGCTTTTTGTGGCATGGGATGGAGTTGATGTCCGTGTTAACTTAAAAAACCAAAAACTTTTTTCAGTCTAAAAATACCGGTGTGACAGAATGTGGACTGGCGTCGCGAATGATGTATGTTGGGTTCAAAATGCGTTTTATTGCCCTTATTTCATTATCTCATATAGCAGGCAGTGGAATACTTTAGTTTTGCAACAAGGTTTTCAATATTGTAATGGGATAATTTTACGATGTAACATTAGTTATGAGAGAGTGTTTGAGTGTTTCAGTACTGTCTGAATGATGATCACAAGGTCTGACTCCTCTTGTGGGATTCTAACACACCGGGGCATAGAATTTTGTTTACAGACTGTTACACTTTTGTTTGAAGTGCATACATGTTTAAGGAAACACAAGCTACATGGTTTTTTTTACCAACTGGTTCTGAGATGAATGGCGGGGCAATGAGTGTTGTCTGATGCTGATGTGGTCATGGGATACGGGATGGATATTGTTGGATTTGGTTGGTTGATGAATGCGTTGTCTGTGTAATTATTGTTGCCAATTACCTGATTGTACTTTCTATACAAATATAAAAAAATGGTTTATCATATTGCAGTTACGAGCGCCATATCAACCCGTCGTTTGATTTTCATTACCAGGGTAGGAAACGTTCTGATTGTGCTCATTGGGGAGTTTTTGATGTGTTAGATTGTGACAGAAAGCAAATTTGGTTTGCTTCTTTGTAACATACTCTTATTCAGGGTTTCTGTTTGTGTGGGCGTCAATACGAAGGGAAACCTTTTCTTCTTGCAGATTACAACTCCAAAAGAAACCATACGTTATTTCATCAGATATATACATGTTTTCAATGACTGTTTTTTTCTCCACTGGGTGCTGTTACATTATTTTTTTTGATTAATTTTACAGCGAACAGGTATTGCCCGAAGGGATTATAAATATGGAAGGTGCAATGATAAATTCAGGTAAGCACACAATCTTTGCAAGCAACATGATGATATAACTCAGAGCATGAAAGTGCATACTAGTAGGCGTAGGTCTCATAATACATAGACACATTAGATAGGCGACAGTCACACCTAGGTCCACAGCATAATTAGTCTAAAAGTCTTGACTTGGCTCGCAAATACGATAGATAATAACTATTACATAAGGGTTGGTACGCGTGCGGTCACACTGACCGACATCTTCATGGTTTCCATAAGTAAAGAAGATGCGCGTCGATAGATTCACTTATTTCATGCTCCGTTTCTGCTAAACGAAGTGTTGGATCACCATCCAAGTGAGTCTAGATCTGGACACCCCCATAGATGTTGGACGAGAATTGTGCTCCATTGCCATCAATGTGCAGAATCTCATATGCCATCTGCATCTTCATGTATCCAATCAAAGCCTGTGGGAAAACACAAGTTGGTGGTAATCAAGTGTGTGTGGCATGGATATATGTTTAAATTTAGTCTACCACATTATTTGAGAACTCACCGGCGTTGGTTTTATGCATAGCTTGGAACCATCATGTTCCTTGAGGTAGTGTAGAATGTAGAAGCCGCTTTCAGAACTGTAGATTGAGCAAGTAGCGATCAATAGGGCATAAAAGTTATAAAATTTTGATTTTTCTACAAGTCGTGCTGGGTTAACTTACACACTGCAGTTTTCATGCATGTTGTAGCTATACTTGTAGGTCCATGGTGATGTAGGGAAATGCCAATCTGGGTAGCATTCATGAAGGCAACTGAAGAGGGATCGCAGGATCTTTGTGCTGCTCTCTTTGTGCTTATCTTCAAGCGAACCCGGGGGAGAGGTTGTAAGTGTTGGATCCATTATACGTATAGTTTTGGCAATGATGTCGACATCGTAAAGACACCATCCTTTTGCAATTTCCACTACTACTGAAAACTGCTAGATCAAGACAAGGGGAGATAGTTTCAGTGAGGTCATTATACATAGTATTCTGATGCAGAAGGCAGCATAAGAAGTAGGGAGTTTATATGCATTTTGTTTTTTGATCTACCTTTGTGCACTGCTTCAGGTTGTAGTTGTGGCTTTCTTTTGCAAACATCCAGTGCACACTTTTCATTGCATCTTTCCTGCTGGTGCAAAGGGCTGTGTCCTGTAGAAATCATGGACAGCAGGACAATCAGAACTCACGGAAGCATGATAATTCATCAAGGCAGAAAGCAGTTGTATGTGATGATTCAAATGTGGAAGGAAGGTGCGCTATTACGTACCGAAAAGGTCGGATCCAAGATTGCCCTAAATTGTGGATCTCCATCTGGGTACAACTTGTTGCACTTAATCTTGAAAACTCTGACTGCGGCGGACATGCCGTCCCTTTTAATCCCATGCCCTGTTCCAAAGTTCCTCACAATGGCATGACCAGTCAGCTCGAGGCGATAGGGCTGATGATGGGAAACACACGTTCTGCACAAAACATGGAACATGTTTACTCAACACAGCAGGCACAGCCAGAGGAGGTGAATGAATTAGTTTCTTTTTGAACGGATGGGACACGAGACATAACCTGCGAAGCTCACGTGATCTCAAGCTTTGTATTTTATCGTAGGTTGTGTAGACAGCATATGCATCAGGCTCATCTATTGATATCCTTACAAATTGTCCTCTTGCATCTTCCTGCTCTTTTGACGTTGAATCAAATACTACAGCACAGATCAAGTTGCAAGGTGTCAGGCCAGGGTGGGATACGTGCGGTATGATATTACATGCTACCAAATTGATGAAGCGAAATGCATCAAGGTTTTTTTAACGGTGAATATTGCTTTTCCGTCAAATGGAGAAAAGTTCGGATGTAGGGGATGAGCAAACCTTCTGTGATTGGAGCCAAGGGCTTGCTGCTGGATGAAATTAGATCTGCCTGCCATGATTGAATAAACTGGCATGGTGTTCGATCATTGCTGTGTCCTGCAACTGTATATTCATAAAAAAAATCAGCCATACTGTTTGCAAGGTGTTAATCATGATTGTATCAGCATTGCAAAAATTTTGGAATTTTTAGTAATGATACCTGATGCCAGCAAGTCCATGCCAGACAAGTCAGCATCCACACCGTATGATGGACTTGTATCCCATTTTGGATTAGTTGGTGTTATCGATTTAGAGCAATTGTAAAAGAATTACACAGAATGTGGAGGTTAAGAGTCAATGCGTGCATATGTGGAAACACACAATGTATAAGACATTAGTTATTGTTATGGTTAGATGATTGACCTAATTTTTTGCTTGCCAATTTCAAAAGAAGAGGGCTTGTGATTTCTTCATCAGCTGATACTATGGTGGTTATACTCGTCGCAGAACACAGTGCATTCTGATCACCTGAACCCAACAATCACAGAACAGAAGATATGTATGTGGTTAGCCCAAAAAAAGTGGTGTTTCATGTATATCTGAGAAAGCACGACAGAAATGATTTTTGTTGTGGCACCTGAAGTTTGTTCTCTAGAAATTGTTGCACTGGATTTCAGGGGGCGGCGACGACGGCTGTACGCCTTCACAGCTACTTCTGTCTTATCGGAATTGCCAAAGCTTTTATCTGCAAGCAGAGTAAGCACGTTGAGCAAATAGTGAGGAAGCTTTTACATATGGGTTTGGACGATACACTACGTCAGTTTCACGAGAAAGGCGCTCACCAAGATGTGATGTTCTGCTGGCCTGAAAATTGAATGTGGCAGTGACAGATTGGATTGATGCGGGTGTTGGGCCTTCTTGAGCTCTGTTTTGTTTCATGATAACAGATAGTTGCTCTGTTCTTGGTTTCTTGTAATCCAATTTTCTTGCAACCTCCGAGCGTGATCGCTTTTTTTTTTCCATCCGAGTGGGTCTCTCATGTCATTACTGAAGCTGTGGGTACGTATGTGGAAGGGTGTACGTGGGCATTTGGGTGACGGATGTTGGTTTGGATCAGCTTCAAGCTTATCTGACAAATTTCCAGAGCATACTATATGTTAAGATAAGGTTGCAAAAAATGAAGCAGAGTGCATATGAATGTATGGTTAGATGTAGTGGGTGGTGAAGCATACTGTCTGTTTACCTGGAGTTTTTGAATCATCTCCGATGTTTGCACTGTCGAACAGGAGAGCACGGGGTGCCAAGGGACAACTTGTATCTTCCGAGGCGACCTGTGCAGGGGCACTTGGCAGGCCTGGTGCAGGCAGAATGGCAGTTGGTGTTTTTGCTACAGAAGGAGGCTCATTATCTGCAAAGAAAGTACAATTTTACTATAAGGGAGGCAATCACATTGTCAATAGAGAAGTTAAACATGTGTCCAGTTATGAGTGAGGGAAATTAAACCTGGCAATTCGACATCCGGAGGAGGAAGTTCTGTCGCTTGTGTTGCACTTGGAGGAAGTCCCACTTGCAGTGCTGAGTAGTACACAGAAGATATCAATGTCAGTCAAATGAATTTAGAGTTTAAATAGTAAATATGAGTCAGGGGTCCTTCATGGCACGTACGTGTGACATCAAGTGCTGTAGAGCAGGTTGGTGTGGATCCCGGTAGGTTTTCTGTAATGGATTTCTGTTCCCCTACAGAATCTCGCGATACTTGTGCTTTGGTAGAATCAATGTTCAGCTTCAGTCCTGATGAAATCACGTTTTTACTGTTAACAGCAGGAATTTTATAGAAACAAGGCATGCATATATGTGCATCATGATGATGAAGGGAGATATAACCTTCAGCTGGAGGTGGAGGAATTATATTTGCTATCTGGTTCGCCATCCGAGCAGTGTTGGGGAAATTTGTTTGGGTTCTTTCTGCAGATAGCAGCATTGTCAAAAATTCTGTATACAGAGATCTTGATCCAGCGTCAACCTTGTCAAATATTTGGAGTACAAGCGCAACAATTCTTCTGTAGTTCTCGTCTGTCAAAGCTTGTCCAGGAGGCGTGTGATTGATGGCAAAATGCAGTACTGCATCTCGGATTCTTGAGGAAACTGAAGATTTGATGAAATTGGTAGCAGCAGTTGTGGCCGCACCAATTGAAAATGCACGTTCCTGACGAAGGATTGGATGCAATTCCCATCTCGTGCTAGCATAAGAGGCAATGCTTTTCGTCTGTATATGATGTAACAGTCAGTAGTTCAGACATTGTAATTAAAATTAGGCAGGAGTGATAAAATTCTGATTTGCTGAAATGTAAACACAGCTGAATTCGAGGGATAATCACCTTGAAACGAGTTGTGGCTTCTCTTGCTAGACCAAATATCTCTTTTAGTGTTTCATTTGTGTAGGCGGATATACGTGGCCAGGAATTGTCCTTGAGGTTGTGATCTTCGAAATCCACCCACTCCACAAAGAAAATCTGTTAAAGTGGCAAAATAAAGGAATCAGGTGAGCAATGAGTAGTACTACAAAAGGCAACAGACAAGGACAATGACATGCATGCACGTAGATCCATTACGTACTTGGGCCACAAGCTGGAATCCTCCCACCACAGCTATCTTCACGTCTTCCTCACCAAGTTTTTGGGCTTTGTCCGCGCTTATCATGAGTTCATCAAGCAGGTACTGACCCCAATTATACGTGTTGATTTTAGATGGATCCAGCACACATTGGAGGACCTCATCCGGCACATCTGTGCTGGTATATCGAGGAGAAACCATTGTGGCACATACAAGCAGAGTGTAGGCAACATTTGCCGCATCAATTTCATTTTTCTTAGTTGTCCGTGGATCAAATCCGCGGATCACATCAAGGAGCTGATCTACTTTTATGGTGCCTTTTTGTGTGTGCTTTAGACTAAGCAGATCTTGCACTTTCCAAAGCACATCAAGCCTTTTAGACGGGTCTAGGTGTGTTGGGACGGGTGTGGCACCCGATTGTATGCCTGTAATGTGCTCTACATCATGGACTGTGATGGATCTAACTTGCTTATCAGGGAATGTCATCGTCCTTTTTTTTGGATCTATGCATCTAAGCACAGTCCAATACATTTTTTTGTCGCCACCACCACATGGTCGTGTACTTAGCAGGGCTCCCAAGCCGGTCCGCTTGAAGTGTGTGTACCAGAAGGGAGAGATGCTCGTCACCTGCTTGGTGTTGAATCCGCACCGGATTGAAGGGATTACCGAGCCGTCGGCCCCTTGCAAGCCGGTGAGTTTTCTTGGCCCGCGCGTGCCTCCTTGCTTCTCATTGTGGGAGGGTTCGCAGGCCATTCCTTCACCATCTCCGCCGTCGATGTGCAGCACCACCGCACGTGGAGATCTTCTAAGTCTGCATTTCTTCTTGTTCAGCTCGGCCTTCTTCTTGGCAGGGGATCTAGCCGCATGATCGTCGGCGCCGGTGTCTTGCTCGGAAGGAGCCATGTCTTGATCAACAACTCCACGCGGGGCAGAGCTGAGTCAATGGATTTCCAAGAGGGAAATGTTAGACATGCATGCTAGAAATCTAGATCCAGGAGGAATTTTTTTTCCGAAATGTATGCCACCAATGTCTGTACGTGAGCTCACCTGGAACACCGCCGGCCGGTGTTTCGCACCACATGAAAAACGGTTTGAGCGGCAGTTGATTCAGCCCGATTTGGCGGCGTACGGATCTGCGGTACGAAGCTTACTAGAGGGGAAACAAAGAGACGATGCACATGAAGGGAGAAGAGAGGATATTGATCTGGAGGAAGAAGGCGGCTGGGGGAAAGCAGAGGAGAGGAGAGGACTAGTAGGAGGCGTAATGGCAGTGGCAGTGGGGAAGGGCACGCGGCACGCCAAATACAACAGGAAATGGGTCCCGCGTGTCTTGTCAACCACTTGCGTGTTCAGAGCCCTGCGACCACCATCAACGCGGCTACAATTTTCTTGCCTCTTTTGCATAGCCAAGGCGCGAAAGTCCAAGCTGTACACCACATTGACTGAGTGGGCGGGCGTCCATGGGAGAGCAAGCAGGGTGATATGATTGCAGGGTGTATGGAGCCAGCCCGAGCTGACTTGGTGCACGTGGCGGAGGAGCCAATCTGTCCGAACTGCATGCAGCTGCTGTGAATATATCCAAAAAGCAGGCATATGGATCGTGCGGATCGGTCGCTCGGGGAAAGAACTAGGTCGGTCACTGTTCAGGCCCCTTCCCGATACTGCAGACACCATACACCAGCAGCACATGTGTCGGGCCTGAAGGACCAGTACGCGACAGTTTAAACTGAGATCCGAAGCATGTGCGCGCCCACGCGTACAGGTGGCAGATGCATGCGATCCCAAATGAGATCTACTGCTAATCAACGGGAGGGCGAATGTTTTATTCGCGGCCCCACACGGCTGATGCCAATTTGATATCGTGGTTAGCAGTCAATGTACACCGAAAGTGTGTGTTCCCCGATGGGGGATCCTAATTTTTACAAAGACGTTGTGGTGCCCGGACTAAGTCGGAGCCGTGTTGACATTGAATGAACTAATCATGTTTGGATGCGACGCGTAAGTTAAGCGTGGCTATTTTTTTAATGCATCTCCCTTTTTTACGAGGGGCCACACATGGAGAGTACGACCAAACTAATGATTATTCGGAAGTCAATTTAAAAGAATAATTAGAGTTACCATGCCCATATTGTCAACACTTTTTATTGAACAATGAAATTACAGCAATTCTTTTAGCCACATCTGCAGTAAACGAGACACCACTCCTTTTTTTTTGATAATTTGAACATTTTTTGCATACTTACAACTACTTCATTGTGTTTGTGTTGTCTGCCCTGTCCGCGTTGTCTGCCCGCCCCCATTGTGTTCTGTGCTGCGTCATTTTGCAATATGGAGTGTACGCTTTGTGACAATCTCTGCAACCCCAAGGATGTACTGTACTGATAATTGATCCAAGATGATGGTAGGTACACCTTTGTTGTTCGTGCCGCCGCCAAACACCATGCTCGATACATATATCCCAATGCGCATGTCTATCTATGTACTTGGGGGCGGAGAGTCAGGTTCGTACAACAGTTCCGTTCATTTCTAACGTGCAACTGTTGGGGGGGGGGAGTTAGTTGATGCAGTTGGGAGGAGAAGTGTTGATCTCCCTTGTATCCAGCAAACCAGATGGAGAGGGCCAAAGGCGAAGGACGTGGAGGACAGCGACTTGAACATGGTGTACATGGGGATGGTTGCAGAACAGAGATGGGTTTACAATCTTCAACAACAGGATACTCAAGTACGGAGTAGTGCACGTTACGAGACATGAAGACCATGTGGGTGCATCTAACAAGGGTTTTCAACAGCTCAACTTGGGCGTTTGGCTATGGTATCGGGAATCAAGAAGTAGGGGTTGTCTTAAATTTTTTACTGCAGCCCATGAGATGACTGCACCCAACAGACTCGTCATAAAGTATGAATCACATTTGCTGACTCCTAACTTCCGCAACACTTGTAATTAGTTTGATTTCGTCATCTCGAGTAGATAAAGATAGGCGTCCATGTGTTCTTTGTATGTTGGTACCTGAAGAGAGTGTTCTATCTCACCATAAGACGGTTGTTGTTGACTTCTGGTTTCTTGAGTTGTCTACAGCGGGATAAGTGTGCCACAGTCAGTAGAATGAACCTGTGGAAGTTCAAGGGAAAGGTAGCTTAGGCGATCAAGGGAGGGATGTGGACAAAGTGTGGATGAAGAGGGGCAGTTGAGTTTGCATGGTGCTTTTGCAGGAGTTTGGACTATATCGGGGAAGCAAAAAAGCAAAGAAAAGGAAACTTTTTCCGGTGGAATGACAATACATACGAGTTTTTGAAAGAGAAGACCTAAGTAGTCATACATTTATGCAGGGGTAGGAGTGCTGACAAACTATAGAAGTACGATTTGTCAAAGAAGGTGGCAACGGGAGATGCCCGTGGAACAAGGCGTTGGGCAGACGAGCTATTCTATGAATGCTTAAGTAGGAAGGGAGGCGGAAGGGTTGTCTATACAATCGACAATACTCGAGAGAGGGAGAGACCGAATGTCCACCAAGACGAGGGAATCAAGAAGTAGAGGGTGTCTTTTTTTTTTTGCTGCATCCTATGAGATGATTGCACCCAACAACCTCGTCATAAAGTATGAATCACATTTGCTGAGTCCTACTTCCCGCGACGCTTGTACTTAGATTGATATCGTCACCTTGAGCAGATAAAGATAGGCATCCATGCCTTGTGTGCATGTTGGTACCTAAAAAGGGTGTGCTGATTAGGCGATCACGGGAGGGATGCCAACAAAATGTGGATGAAGAGGGGACAATTGAGTTTGTATGGTGCCATTGCAGGAGTTTGAACTGTATAGGGGACGGAAAAGCAAAGCTAAGGAAACATTTTCCAGTGGAATGAGGAGACATAGGAGTTTTTAAAAGAGAAGACATAACTAGTCATACATTTATGCAGTGGTAGGACTGCTGACAAACTATAGAAGTAAAATTTGTCAAAGAAGGTGGCAATGCGAGATGTACGTGGAACAAGGGGTTGGGAAGATGAGATGTATTATGAATGCTTAAGCAAGAAGGGAGGCGAAAAGGGTTATCTATACTGTGGACAATACCCGAGAGTGGGAGACAACGGACGGCGACCAAGGTGAATGCATAAAGGGTGGAGTAGGTCAACAAGTTGTTCAATCGGGGGAGCAAGAGTTCTACCATTTGATCTACATGACACCTGTCGGCGACCCCACAGGACGAAGTACTGGTTCCGGAATGAGCATATATGATACATAATTGGGGTAGCAATATCTGAATAGAAAACGGTCTAACATCGTTTCACATATCTGTGGGCATACACATTGCAGGTATCCAGAAACTATTGTGCATACTGTTCGGTGCAGTTTTAAACAGAGGTCAGCGCCGTTTGAATTTGACACGGCAAGAGTCCGTTTGGAGGAAACTAAAGGATTGATATACGATCAAAGAACTAGACATGGAAAGCTTTCATATCCTGGCGAATGAGACATGATTTCCTGTGAGGTGTTATAGGTTTCATATTTTAGCATAGCCCAAATTGTTTTGGGAATGAATGCTTTTGTTGTTGTTATTGGGGGATGAGTGTTTGACAAAAAAACTACCACAATTGGGGTTCAGGCCCCACAGAAATACCACTTTTCGAAAAAGTGAATGATAAATATCGAAAAAACGGTATCTCTTGACTAAAAACTAGCACTTTCGGAAAATAGCCAGTTTAGAAGATTTCATCGCATTTATGACATGCGGGGTCCATCTGTCAGGGTTGACGTGGCAAGAAAGTCAACTCCATTTATTTTTTTTACCGTTAAGTTCACTGTTATGATTTGTGGGCCCCACATGTTAGCATCTATGTTCTTCTTCCTCATCCTAAATCTCTTTCAGTCATTTCAACAAACAACTCGTCGGTGAGGACTGTTGTTGTCCAGTTCGCATACCCAGAGGCTGCCGAAGTCGACGATGATGCAGGCAGCACTGGGGAAGGCACGAGATGGTGAGCCGTCCACCAGGCGTCCCGCAGCATTCTTGCTCACCCCGTTCCTCTCGCGCGCCAGCCCGAAGAGATCCCCGTCGTGACATAGTGACCTACTCATCTCCAGCAGCCGGCCTCATGGGCTTCTCCAGCCCTTCATGAACCCTATCTGGCGAGCTCCGCTAACCAGCGCCACCAGGCCATGCATCCTCCATCATATATCTGTTTCTACTTCCCTCCTCTCTCATTTCTTTCTCTATGACCTCACGGTTGTTCTTCTCTGGTCCTGGACAGGAGCAATGGCGTCATGGCCGCCACCCGTGCAAGCCCCTCAGCTGCCGGGATATGTTCGCCTCTCCACCTCCTGTCGTCTCCGTTGACATTGGACTGCGCTGCTGCATGCCGTGCATTGTGAGGTAGAGCCGACCTGGAGCTAGTTCGCCCGGCGCTCGTGCTAGGGTCCGACGTGCTGTGAAGCGAGCAGGCGGCCGGAGCCCCCCTGCTTCCGGCTCATCGACAACAGGTGTATGTTGAAATGCCAAAGAGAGAGAGAAGGGGAGCTAGAAGAAGGTCTAGCATGATCCGTGGGTCCCACCTGTCATAACGTTTAACTTGGCGGTCAAAATAAATAGAGTTGACTTTCCCGTCACGCCAGCCCCGACAGACGGGCCCCACATGTAATGAACACGCGTAAATCTACTGAATTGGCTATTTTTCGCAAGTGGTAGTTACCAGTCATGAGATTCCATTTTTTTGTTAGTTATCAGTAACTTTTTTGATAGTGGTATTTCTGTGGGATGCGAACCCCAATTGTGTTATTTTTTTGTCAAGAACTCTTGTGGGATCTATCTGCTCGACATGAACTTTGCCGGTGCTACAGCCGGATTGTGTGTCATAGAATAACGTTAGAAATTCCTCTAAAAATGTACCACTGTAATACAATTTCAACGAATGTGGACGAAAACAATTTGTATTCATTTTGTATTTATTTAAACATAAAAAAAGGAAAGAAAAGATTGATATACATGCGAATACTGGATCAAATCTAAAGACCAAGGTTTGTTCTCTTTGTTATGTGAATGGATTTATCCTTTTCTTCTTTTTTTATTTATGCTTTTTACTGTTTAATTCACTCAAATGTGGAAACCTACATTCATGTTTGTATGAGTGTTCCCTTTTTTTCAGTTTATTGGATATTTTCAAAGCCCGACAACATTTTTTTGCGAAATACGATTTTTACGCACTAGAAAACAAATCCAGATGTTGAGTTGGTGGAGGACGGAGCTTGTTATCATACATCACAAACGAACACACATTGATCATTATGGTCACGGCTGGTCACAGATTATTTCGCTAGTCACGGTACGTTTGGCCATTTTATAACAACCGCCGGCCGACAGGGGTACAGCACTGAAACATGCATAAGAGAGTAAACATTGCAGGATAGATTTCTAATTATTATTAAGCCCAGATTAGTACTCGGGCTCGTTGATCCTTGCTCGCTTGGCAGATCTGTACTCATCGTCATCTGATTCGCCCTCAGCATGCTCCCAGTTGACTACCGATTCAGAGTGGCTTCCAGGATGTGTCAGAGATGCACCAGCCTCATTGCCAAGGAGAAATCGATCTGGATCGTGGTCGCCTACCTCTTCTACAGCAACAAACTTTGATTCCACTTCAGAATCACCGTCGTTCTCAACATCTTCTCCACTTTTCCACGGTCCTTCGGCTCTGCCGTCCACCGAATCCTGCATGCACAAAATGGGAAGATCAGTTTTGGTAGAGGAAACCAAGCACATAAACCTGAAACTTACAGAATGTGGAACCAAATCCGATGTATATAGAACGTACCTTCCCAACGCCTTCATGCATGATCCACTCGGCGGCGACTGGAGCACCGTCTCCTCCGGGATGATCTTCATATTCTGCGAGAGGTGGAGAGTTTAGGTTGCCATCGGCGATTGCAGGCTGCGGGGAGTTGGAACCAGATGATGCTTCATGTGGAGAGCTGCCTACTGAAAGTGGAGGAGACATCTGGATGGCAGCCTGATTGATTGCTTTGGAGACTAGATATGGCAAGCACATATTGCCGGTGAATGTGAGCAGGTGTCAAAGCTGGGCTCACTTGAACTACTAGTAGACTTCAATGTGGCTCACGGTAGTAGGTGTAGTAACTGCAGGCGTTGTTGGGCGGGCGCTCCAAATGGATTCAAATTTCAAAGTGCACTTCCACAGTGTTGCGTCCGCGCCCATGAATTGAACAGAAGAGATGGTGTGCACTGTGATGTCGGTCAGAGTTTTTCTTTCCACCAGTCTCATTTATGCGGACCCATGCGTGAATGTTGTTTAGCACCAATCTTATAAATTAGCAGCCGATTGTGTATTGATTAGATCACATAGATTTGAAGGCATGACAACTTGGCAGCATCATGAAACCTGCCTTTCAAGAGTACATCCATTTAACCAAAGGTCTCACTCAAACAGGGTACACTTTATTAGTCAAGAGAAATGGAAGAGACCAGGCAAGATACAAAGTAGTAGTAACTAAAATTCAGACACACTCTGAAGCTTGCATACAAGCATCATGGATTCACAGGTTTCACACAAGTACAGAATACTAAGATGCTAGGACACAATTGACACCAGGATAGCGGAAGTGATCAATCAGGATACATCAACAAACTGGGTTCTACCTGGCATGTTTTTTGTTTTTGTATAGATTAATCACTCATTGATTGAAGGATCATGAGTTGCTTGCTCAGCAACATGTAGCACAATTTTAGGATTGTTACAAGTGTTCTTTCGATGTCCTCCCACGCCGCAGATTGAGCATTTCGGTTCTTTCCTTTTTTTTTGAGGCATGTCCCCTCTCTGTGGGCAAGTTGTGCTTTTGTGACCGGGGCTGCGGCATATGGTGCAGAACCGTGTTCGTTTACTTGTGCCACATCCAAGGACTGTATCAACTTGTGATGTAACCTTCAACTTTTTGCTCTTCCCAGATCTGTCGTCATACGGAGGTTTGTCTCTGCTGTTTGTTGGTCTTCCAGCCTTCCGTTTGCGTTCTGGAGCACACAAGCCAATGAAATTTCCAATGGCACTGCCCTCATCATCGCTGATGCTGCCATTGTGTGCTGCTTGTATGAGACTCAATTCCTTAACATTTGTCTTCTTCATTTCTATCCTGTGTTCTAACCCCAGACCATCATGATCGGCAGCTAAAGGAGTCAGTTTATCCATTGCTGCTCTAAGAAGTTCCATCGCGCAATCGTATGCAGCTAGATTTGCATCACCTAGTTTCACAACCTCTAAAGCATGTGTATATAGATTTGAATGTCTGAATGTTACTGAGTTAGCTGAAATATTATCTTTCTGCAGGTGGGCCAAGTGATCTGGAAGTATGTCTCTTGCATCTTTTGTCCACCTCTTCAGGATATGTTTTGATGGGATACTGTCTATACCAAGGAAGTCAAGAACCTGGAAAATAATTATTCAGTTTTTGCAGTGCATATGGTTGTATAATTTGACGCAAACAACTATAATGTTACTTTTTTATAAGACAACCCGTTGAGTTTTTACCTTAATGGAATGGCAGCAGAGCAATCCTATGTGCTCAAAGTTGCCACATTCACAGGTTAATTCTTCACCTTGCGAGAGGACATGTACTATGTACATTACTCTGCACCATTTTTCATGTTTCTCTGGGTGGTATCGATGTACATGGTACTTTGAACCCTTTTCAATTTCTTCTACTCTGTATTGCCCTGCCTCGTAAAGGATCTCACCAAACTTGTCAAACATTGCTCGGGTGTATATCTTGCTGGCATGGAATTCCAGTGGTGTGTTTACCTTCATAGCTGGCAATGTCTGAAATTATGTTAAAAAAAAGTTAGCATGTCCCATGTTTTTGGTAAGGCATAATTAGAATCATGCATATGCAGAACATGATTGAAACAACTTACTATCTTTGTTCGCCGCTCCTCATAGTTTTCGTTTGATTGTCTATCGAAAAGAAGCCTCATATATTGCCTTACAAATAAGTGCATGGGGCAGCTTGCTGGCACATATCCCTTTAGCATATGGTTTGCGCTCTCGCTGCGTTGCGTGCTTGTCATTTTTGCACAAAATACGCCTTTGAAATATGGTTTTGCCCACTTTGTGCGAACTTCATAGATGTGTGAAAGGTAAGTGTTTTTTTGCAAATTGTATTTCTCAAGGAGATGTGCCCATGCATTTTCAAATTCATCTTCTGTTATCATGTGATTAACAACCTTATGGAACTCTGCTCTGAAGTTGCTTCGTTTGGAGTAGTATGTGCCAAGTTTTTCCTTTGCCTTCTTCAAGATGTGCCACTTGCACCAGCGGTGTGTACTGTCTGGCATTACTTTCTCTATTGCAAGCTCCATAGCTCTACATTGATCTGTGGAGGCAACAATATGTTTTGTTATAAACCATATGATTTGAATGTAACCCACATTATGCTGCATTATAATAACTTCATGGATCATTTTGTATATTTACTTCTGAACAATGCATGCGGATGTCTATGTGTTTCAAGTTATGCAGATAGACATGTTTTTCGGATATCAGATTATTACCTGTAAGAATGGTTTGAGGATGCTTGCCGCCCATCATGCGTATGAATTCACTGAACACCCACTCGAAAGTTTCAGCTGTCTCATCCCTAACAAGCACGCCACCAAAGATAACGCTCTGAAAATGGTTGTTAACTCCAACAAACAGCCCAAATGGCATATCATACAGGTTTGTACGGTATGTTGTGTCAAATGTTATTGCATCTCCAAAATAGTGGTACTGCATTCTGCTTGCACCAGTTGACCACAGCATATTCCGTATCCGGCTATCACTGTCTGATTGTACCCTGTAGTACAAACCAGAGTCCTTTGAACCCAATTATGCAAATACATCCATTGTTTTCCGGACATCATCATCTGCCTGGTCGCGGCTGATTTCACCACATAGACCCCTGAGAGCCCTTTTGGTGAAAGGCACATTATTCATTGATCCGAAGAAACTACCGATTATGTTGTAAACTTTTCCAATGCTGATGTTGTTCTCCCTAAGCTGTTTGACAATGTCTCTTGTGTACATATCTATATGTTTATGTGAAGGCCAGTACACCTTTTCACCACATTTATCTGTCAACACATGGTTGTGGGATGGTCTGTGCTCACTTATGTACCAGCCATTGTCATTTGATCGTAGCAAACGTATCATTGCAGGGCACTCACATCGGCATGTCCGTGTGTTTCCTCTCTTTGGTTTGCCCTGAAAACACGAATCCATTGTGTTATATTATGTTCAGAGAAAACATATACAACATTTATGGGTACTTATTTACTTTCAACTCACCGAGCATCCACAAACTATTTCTTGCATACATTTGGTTCTTTCAACGTTCAGCCTACTTTTGCCATATCTTATCCCAAATCCAATCTCCCACGAGTACAGGTTGTAGAAGTCATATGCTTCTCCCAATGAATCAAATGTGTATCCAACAGCTGGTACCACGACGGTATCTGTCCTTTTCTCTGCGTATCCCCTCAATGTTTTTTCAAGGGCAGAAACTCTGCCAGCACAGGGTGTCCGTTCAATGGGAGCTCGCCCAATACGAATCCTGCATCAATATTAACAGAAATTTATTTTTCAACGGTAACTTTGGGAACTGTTTTGTACTGAAGAATGCAGTGTCCACAGAAAAACAATGCAATAGCACATTCTTGAATTTTGCTATTTCAACTACTCATACATTATTTATCACACTGGCTTTAGGCTGCATGACGATACATGCCAAACCCAAATTTTGCAGGTTTATTTTCAGATTCCTATAATAAGTAATACTGAAATGCACTCAAAATGTATAAGACATCTGGTTTCACAAGCGTCCACAATGCAAAGCAGAGTTTTACAGATGGACATATACATTTTTGTAATTGTAATTTTTACACATATGATCACCACCAATGTCTATATTTCCATGACTATTTCCATAGATGTTTTTTTTTCTGAAGAATTTTGAATGCTGTCAGTACGCAAATGTGAATAACACAGAGTTGACAAATTTCCGTTGAGTAATGCATAGGCTGAAGGATATCAAATGTGTCTGACGGTGCAATTGGCGAAAACATAGACGCCGATCAGCAATGTTTATATTTCCATATATTGTTACCTGTATGCAAATATGAAGAATACAGACATGACTCGCAAGCAGTTTGCAACTACAGCTTTCTGATTCAGAGGTATACTATTTCCACACTGCATTTACTGGGATATCTACAGTGTTGAGCAGGATTAAGAACAACAGAGGTACCTTCTAGTCCAACCATGGGCCTGAGGGTCATCTTTTCCTGTTGATTGCTGCGAATCGCCCGCTGACAAGCTCAGTGCTTCGCATCCGTTATTAATGGCCAACTGCAGTGACACTGGACCGTCGCCAATGTCTCCCATGCTTGATTCACCAGCCGACTGTGTGAGACAAGTACCTGCCTCACCGCCCGGAGGTAAATCGTTGGCTTCAAGATCCGGCCAGGGGAACCTGCGAGAACACCCGAGCATCCACTTGTCGGCGCTTGCGAAAGATTCAGAGATACTGATACAACAAAGATGAAGTAGGAAACATACCTGTCGACAGGATCTGTTAGGAACTCCAGCCCATTGCCGTTCTCTTCGGCGGCCGCCATGGATTTGTGCTCTCTGCAGATGTAGCCGCGGAGCAGTCGTAATGAGGGTGCGGGGATGTAGATGACGGTCTCGTAATAATGCAGCCGGGCCGGAGATGGGTATATCAGCTTCTGGCAGGCCCGCGTGCGCATTTACTTTTTTCACCGCTACGCGTACGCCGTGTAGTTGACGGATTTGTGGCCCCGGTAACGGATGTACCGCGATCCATCAAATGTACCGGCGGTATGGTTTCAACGTCCGTCCGTTACTCTGTTACTGCACGCCCTACACGAACTGTCCGTATGTATCGACAGTACACTACATGTATGTCCACCGTACGCTCCTGATGCCCATCCACGAGTTCTTGCGCCATTGGTCCACCTAGCAGGAGCGCGCGCGCCCGAGCACGCTATCGCCGCACTCATTTAAGACTTCCGTTCTTACCTTTTGTGGTGCTTTAGGCCTAGTCTAGCTAGACGGTTTTTTTTTCGGTTTTCCTCAATAAACCGGGCAACCCTGTTTCCTTTCTTCTTTTTTGGCACTCGCTTTTATGTGGTGTGTTTGTTCTTTGGGGGTGTTCTTGTAATGCTTTTTTTCAAATGAATAAATTTGTCAGCTCTCCTGTCAACATTAAAAAAAGACTCCACTTCTCATGGAAACCTGGATGCATGCATGCACATCTTTTTCGCCAATACTTCTGATTAGTGCAACTTATTCTCTGTCGAGATATACTAGTACCCCTCAAGGTGTATGTCTGCCTAAAGTCTACTATGCACCTGAAGGATACAAGAATACCGCTAATCCCAGTAGCCCCCGAGACTTAGGTCAATTCCGCAAATTGACCTGAGGATCGAATCCTTGCTTGACAACATACTTTAGGGAAAAAAATCACGTTGCACAGGTGCCCCCGAGACTCAGATTAGATGCGGCCGACCGACATGAGGATTGTAATATCCTCAAAAACCATGTTGCACTTTAAATTGTCTGCATTAAATCGTCGATGCAGTAGCCCCCAAGACATGGCTTGGGCAACATGGCCGACCCTAGGATCGAATCTCCTCGAGAACTAGCTCAGCCAAATACCAGCGTGTGTGTTTTGCCGTTACTGAGGTGCAGCTCGGCAAACAAGATGTCGAACAACGGGTTGGACAAGATCTTTCTTGAGCAAAATTATAACTCAAAACAACCCAGGATGGTTCTGCGGGAGCCTTCGGTCGACCCGTGAGACGCTGGCGTGGAAATAATTTAACCGTCAGCGGTGTGGGCTTGAACAACCCCCAAGCCAGTTCTGCAGGACCCGTCAGTCGCCTGTGAGATGTCGGCCTGGAAATTTTTGCTTTAACAGTCCCAGGCTAGTTCTGGGGTACCCGTCGCTCACCTGTAAGATGTCGGCATGGGGAGTTTATTGCTTTAACAACCCCCAGGATAGCTCTGCAGGACCCATCGGTCGCCTGCGAGATGTCATCATGGAAATTTTTGCTTTAACAGCCCCTAGGCTGGCTCTGCGGGACCAATCGATCACCTCGAGATGCTAGCATGGATAGAGATATGGAAGGCATCAAAAGCTTGGGAAGGCGCTCGTCAGGCTTGGGTGATGCAAGACTGCCGCCAGAAGAAAATTATAGATTAAATCCATTAGCAGTGAACACTTGGCAAGCTGAGAAGAAGTATATATAAACATTTAAGTTTGACAAGCTACTTTGTTTATATTGTTTTTACTAGGCAAATCGAGTTTGCTTTTCCTCAAAATTCTTATTTTTGACTCGGCCTTGATGTTTAACCGCGTAGTCTTCGGCTTCCACCTCTAAGGGGATTTCCTAGAGTGCTTTGCGATATATAGCCTTATCCGATGTCTTGGTGCCAGGAGGCGACTATATAAAAAAAATCAGGCAACCCAACTATAGGTCCTAAACTTACGCCTGTCAGAGAGCATGTCTGAGCGAGTAAATAGCCCCCGGGTAAGGTACTTCTAGGCCGAGGTCCTTCCAATCCCGGTTAGTTAATCGCGATTGCGATAACCGAGCTGCTTCTCTATTGTGCCCCAACGAGCACCGTTATGAAAGCAAGCCTCTTATCGAAAATTCCTTTGTTTCACACAGACAACCTTTATGGTTTTAGCTTTTATAGTTCTAACCCACCGATCGAGTTTGCGCATTTTGTGATAGTCAACTTTCCACTTCTCCCACATGAGATACTTACCGGTTTAACCAAAGGTAACAATCATAGTGGTGCTCCCGGTACACCCTTAGCCAAACGTGCAAAAACGTAAGGGGTAAACATAGGGGCCAGGCAATCCAACTTTTGACCCAAGACACAAGTCAAAATTGATGCATATAGTGGTTTTATGTTAGAGGAGAGTGCTTCAACGTTCATTATGTTTGGACTGTATGCAGCCCCTAGACAAAGCATGTGGTTCCACTTTGTGGAATCCGACAAGGCATTCAATCCGAAGATTATAAATAGCTGCACCAGCGCAAAAAGCGTATATGAGGCCCAGATTTGGGACATCTTTTCATTCAATTCAAACTAAGGTCGAACATAATGATTGAGCTAAACATTATAAAAAGGGCCAATTCCAGTTCTGCCCCTAACTCGAACCCACTACTCAGTTTTGCCCCTAGTTTTCGGGTATGCTCAGTTTTGCCCCTCTGCCGTCAGTGCCACTTATAGAAATGCCCCCCCCCCGCTCCGTTTTCGTCCAGTCAAGGTTGTTTGACCGCTAACTTGCCGTCAGGTTGACATATTTGCCCCTCTTTCTTACATGTGGGCCCTCTCTTACCTCTTTGCTTCACACTCTCTCTGTTCTTCTTCAACCTCTTGACGGCTCAATTTGGAGAGGGGAGAGAGCGACCGCGGCAGGATTCAGAGGCCGACGGTGGTCGATTTGGAGGGCGGCGGCATGTCCACGTCGAGCTCGTCGGTGGCTTGCGAGGTAAGTGTGGCTCGTCGATGGATCGATCTGGGGGGATTTCTGTCCCAATTAGGGTTCATCAGATTGGGGATTTCCTGCGTTTAAGTCGATGGTGTTGGGATTGTTCAGTTTCAATCCGAGTTCTACCTCCCCATCTGCCATTCTCTGGGCTGGAGATGAGCACGACGCGGCGATGCACAGGGCACGGTCTCATCCCCGCTCGTCGCGTCGCCTGGGGAGGTGCAAGCACGGGAAGAAGATTCTTAGGCTGCCCCCTAGATGTAAGATTAACTCTCATTCCCGCTCTCTCTGTCCTCTCATTTTGCTGTCATTATTTGCCAACTTTTTGTTGTATAATGTAAGATTAATTCTGCAACTCCCTGATGAATGCGACTGGGTAGTTTGGATTGATCCCCCTCCCACAGATTGTGTTGCTCGTGCATTTGAGGAACTTCATGCTGGATTGGAGAAAAGCTGGCTAAAGTCCCATCATTTGGAGAGGAGGTTGATGTACTTAATGAAGGAAATATGCCCTAGAGGCAATAATAAAGTTATTATTTATTTCCTTATTTCATGATAAATGTTTATTATTCATGCTAGAATTGTATTAACTGGAAACATAATACATGTGTGAATACATAGACAAACATAGTGTCACTAGTATGCCTCTACTTGACTAGCTCGTTAATCAAAGATGGTTAAGTTTCCTAACCATAGACATGAGTTGTCATTTGATTAACGGGATCACATCATTAGGAGAATGATGTGATTGACTTGACCCATTCCATTAACTTAGCACTTGATCGTTTAGTTGCTATTGCTTTCTTCATGACTTATGCACGTTCCTGTAACTATGAGATTATGTAACTCCCGCTTACCAGAGGAACACTTTGTGTGCTACCAAACGTCACAACATAATTGGGTGATTATAAAGGTGCTCTACAGGTGTCTCAAAAGGTACTTGTTGAGTTGACGTATTTCGAGATTAGGATTTGTCACTCCGATTATCGGAGAGGTATCTCTGGGCCCTCTCGGTAATGCACATCACTATAAGCCTTGCAAGCAATGTAGCTAATGAGTTAGTTACGGGATGATGCATTACGTAATGAGTAAAGAGGCTTGCCGGTAACGAGATTGAACTAGGTATTGAGATACTGACGATTGAATCTCGGGCAAGTAACATACCGATGACAAAGGGAACAACGTATGTTGTTGTGCGGTTTGACCGATAAAGATCTTCGTAGAATATGTAGGAGCCAATATGAGCATCCAGGTTCCGCTATTGGTTATTGATCGGAGACATGTCTCGGTCATGTCTACATAATTCTCGAACTCGTAGGGTCCACACGCTTAAAGTAATATGACAGTTATATTATGAGTTTATGTGTTTTGATGTACCGGAGGTTGTTCGGAGTCCCGGATGTGATCACGAACATGGCGAGGAGTCTTGAAATGCTCGAGACATGAAGATCGATATATTGGACGACTATATTTGGACACCGGAAAGGTTCCAGGTGAGATTGGGACAATACCGGAGCTCCGGGAGGTTATCGGAACCCCCCGGGAGGTATATGGGCCTTAATGGGCCTTAGTGGAAAGAAGGGGAAAGGAGCAAGGGAGGGGCACCCCCAAGCCCTCTCCGAATTGGGAGGGGGGCCATCCCCCCTTTCCTTCCTCCCTCCTTCCTCTTCCTTCCCTCTCCCTCTCCTAATAGGAAAGGGGGGAGTCCTACTCCTGGCGGGAGTTGGACTCCCCCTAGGGTGCGCCACCCCCCTTGGCCGGCCCCCTCCTCCACTCCTTTATATATGGGGGAGGGGGGCACCCCATAGATACAACAATTGATCATTGATCCCTTAGCCGTGTGCGGTGCCCCCCTCCACCATAGTCCTCCTCCATAATATCGTAGTGGTGCTTAGGCGAAGCCTTGCGATGATAGAACATCATCATCGTCACCACGCCGTCGTGCTGACGGAACTCTCCCTCGACACTCGGCTGGATCAGAGTTCGAGGGACGTCATCGAGCTGAACGTGTGCAAGAACTCAGAGGTGCCGTAGTTTCGGTGCTTGATCGGTCGGGCCGTGAAGACATACGACTACATCAACCGCATTGTGCTAACGCTTCCGCTTTCGGTCTACGAGGGTACGAGGACACACTCTCCCCTCTCGTTGCTATGGATCACCATGATCTTGCGTGTGCGTAGGATTTTTTTTGAAATTACTACGTTCCCCAACTGTGGCATCCGAGCCAGGTTTTATGCGTTGATGTTGTATGCACGAGTAAAACATAAGTGAGTTGTGGGCGATACAAGTCATACTGCTTACCAGCATGTCATACTTTGGTTCGGCGGTATTGTTGGATGAAGCGGCCCGGACCGACATTACGCGTACGCTTACGCGAGACTGGTTCTACCGACGTGCTTTGCACATAGGTGGCTGGCGGGTGTCAATTTCTCCAATTTTAGTTGAACCGAGTGTGGCTACGCCCGGTCCTTGAGGAGGTTAAAACAACACTAACTTGACGAACTATCGTTGTGGTTTTTATGAGTAGGTAAGAACGGTTCTTGCTCAGCCCGTAGCAGCACGGTAAAACTTGCAACAACAAAGTAGAGGACATCTAACTTGTTTTTGCAGGGCATGTTGTGATGTGATATGGTCAAGACATGATGCTATATTTTATTGTATGAGATGATCATGTTTTGTAACCGAGTTATCGGCAACTGGCAAGAGCCATATGGTTGTCGCTTTATTGTATGCACTGCAATCGCCCTGTAATTGCTTTACTTTATCACTAAGCGGTAGCGATAGTCGTAGAAGCAATAGTTGGCGAGACGACAATGATGCTACGATGGAGATCAAGGTGTCGCGCCGATGACGATGGTGATCATGACGGTGCTTCGGAGATGGAGATCACAAGCACAAGATGATGATGGCCATATCATATCACTTATATTGATTGCATGTGATGTTTATCTTTTATGCATCTTATCTTGCTTTGATTGACGGTAGCATTATAAGATGATCTCTCACTAAATTTCAAGATAAAAGTGTTCTCCCTGATTATGCACCATTGCCAAAGTTCGTCGTGCCCAGACACCACGTGATGATCGGGTGTGATAAGCTCTACGTCCATCTACAACGGGTGCAAGCCAGTTTTGCACACGCAGAATACTCAGGTTAAACTTGACAAGCCTAGCATATGCAGATATGGCCTCGGAACACTGAGACCGAAAGGTCGAGCATGAATCATATAGTAGATATGATCAACATAGTGATGTTCACCATTGAAAACTACTCCATTTCACGTGATGATGAGTTATGGTTTAGTTGATTTGGATCACGTGATAACTTAGATGATTAGAGAGATGTCTATCCAAGTGGGAGTTCTGAAGTAATATGATTAATTGAACTTAAATTTATAACTTAGTCCTCGTAGTATTTTGTGAATTATGTTGTAGATCAATAGCTCGCGTTGTTGCTTTCATATGTTTATTTTGATATGTTCCTAGAGAAAACTGTGTTGAAAGATGTTAGTAGCAATGATGCGGATTGGATCCGTGATCTGAGGATTGTCCTCATTGCTGCACAGAAGAATTATGTCCTTGATGCACCGCTAGGTGACGGACCTATTGCAGGAGCAGATGCAGACGTTACGAACATTTGGCTAGCTCAATATGATGACTACTTGATAGTTAAGTGCACCATGCTTAACGGCTTAGAATCGGGACTTCAAAGACGTTTTGAATGTCATGGGCCATATGAGATGTTCCAGGAGTTGAAGTTAATATTTCAAGCAAATACCCGAGTTGAGAGATATGAAGTCTCAAACAAGTTCTATAGATAAAAGATGGAGGAGAATTGCTCAACTAGTGAGCATGTGCTCAGATTGTCTGGGTACTACAATCGCTTGAATCAAGTGGGAGTTAATCTTCCAGATAAGATAGTGATTGACAGAGTTCTCTAGTCACCATCACCAAGTTAGTAGAACTTCGTGATGAACTATAGTATGCAAAAGATGACAAAAACGATTCTCGAGCTCTTCGCGATGTTGAAATCAACGAAGATAAATCAAGAAAAGAGCATCAAGTGTTGATGATTGACAAGACCACTAGTTTCAAGAAAAGGGCAAAGGCAAAGAAAGGGAACTTTAAGTAGAATGACAAGCAAGTTGTCACTCCCGCGAAGAAGCTCAAAGCTAGACCAAAGCCTGAAATTGAGTGCTTACACTGCAAAGGAAATGGTCACTGGAAATGGAAATGCCCTGAATATTTGGTGGATAAGAAGGATGGCAAAGTGAACAAGGGTATATTTGATATACATGTTATTGATGTGTGCCTTACTAGTGTTTATAGTAGCCCCTGTGTTGAGGATATAACTACTGAGTGTAAACGGCCCAGGAGGGGCCGGTTCACGCTCAACTATGCTGAAGCCCATGAAGACAAGAAGATGGCGCTTTACTGTTAAAGCTAAGAGGCCCTGAGCCCAAAGGCGGATTAGGGCCCATAGTGGTACACCGCCATAATTGTACAACTTGTATTGTAAGTTAGGGAAAGGTAGAGACCGAGCTAAACACTTGTATGAGTCGGCCTAGGGACTCTGTAAACCGGCCGGGCGTCTTGTATATAAAGGGACGACCCGGCGGCGGTTCAGGGATAACAGACAACAACTCGAGACCCAGGCAAAGCGTATGTGCTCCCTGGTCATCGAAACCCCAATAATCCCATCACAACTAGATGTAGGTTTTTACCTTCATCATAAGGGGCCGAACTAGTATAAAACTCTCGTGTCCCTTGTCCGATTTAACCCCTTCAGGCTAATCTCATTGCGATGGCTCCACGACTAAGTCCTTCTGTTAGGACATCTGACGTGATATTTCCATGACAGTTGGCGCCCACCGTGGGGCTATCGCACGATGGTTTGGAGTTCTTGAAGGGCAGCTTTGAAGGACTCAAGGGGTACATGGTTGGCCCGATGACCAAGAGTCATCGCGGCAAGCTCTACATCGATGACGCAGGATGGGGCCCCGAGGCCGGTTCAATCGAGTACGGGTACCGGGTCCCCTTTGGTGGAATTCACGTTTTCATTGGCAAGATCGGCGAACCGGGCCCTGAGCCGGACATCTCCACCGACCTCGTCGAGACGGCTCAGCGTGCAAATCCTGCCCGGGTTCAGCCTACCATGAAGCGTGCGTTCGTGGGATTCATCCATGGAGCGGAATCTGAACTGGTGTCCGATGGCAAGACAGCCATCTACTCAGATGGAGAATCATCCACTGGTGAAACCGAGTCGTTATATCAACTACGAGATGGCCGATTGAGGGATATTCCGATGGCGACAGTATTCCGGGCCCCCTTGAACCGCCAAAACGGGTCGCGATCTTCATGGCCGGTACACAGCCCACCATGCAATCTTCATCTACAGCAGCAATGGTCTCCGGATCGGCAGCCGCGGCAGGAGGCCCGGCGCGCCGGCCGGCTCAAGTTCTTGTCAGTTTACTGGACGATTTGATAGCATTATTGACCACAGCGGTGACTCCAGAGACACAAGTTCAGCATAATGCGGATGTCACGAAGCTAAGGGATCAGATAACTCAGGCCAAAGCAGACTTGGCTGCTGAGGAGGCCAGGATGGATGAAGAGCGGGCCGCTTTGGATGCCCAGTCACAACTGATCCAGGTGCAGAACTACCGGCTTATGTTGGATCAGAACGCGTCAAACGAAGTTATGAGAAGGAAGTACAGGTCTCGACTGCCGCAAATTTATGAGGGTCTGAATCTCTTCAGTACACCAGGAGCTGGGCCTAGCAATCCGGCAGGAGTAAACCGGACCAAGGCACCTGGGGCGGCGCCGGATCAGCCACGGACGATGGACCCGCCTCGACGGACGGACATCCCGCCGCAGTATGTCACAACACCACCGGGTCACTTTTGCAGTCCTTTGGACAACATGATCGCGGCAGCATCGCGTTTGGTAGCTATTCCGATGGAGAGCGACTCACTCGTGGCGGTTGAAACACGACGAGCCAGGGATCTTCTTCAAACCGCCGTTGTACAGCAACAGGCTTATTCTTACAGCCGAGACAGAATACATTCAACCACTCGTCCGAGCAAGAGTTATAGCAGGCACATAGACGAACCAACCGTGTCAAGCAGCGCGCGGTGTCGTGATGCCCCTCGAGGGCCTAATCCAGCGAATGGCGGTTGAATGCTCAGGATGTGGTGGATAATGGCAGAGCGCGAAGGGAGGTCGCATTAGCAGCGCAACATGAAGGTCGTCATCAACCCGCCCCGGTTCAGCCAGCGGCATCAGTAGAGCGAGGGACAGGGCTTGCCTTCAGCTCTTGGGGAGTGCCGTGTCTCATCCCGGCTCTCCGTAATGTGCGGTTGCCTAATGATTTCAATGGGCCACGCAAGGTGCCTAATTATACCGCTGATCAGCCCCCCGAGGTGTGGGTGGAAAGTTATGAGATGGCAATGGAGATGCTAGATGTGGATGAAGCGGTGTGTGCAATATACTTCACCATGATGCTGGAAGGAACGGCTCGCACCTGGTTGAAGAGCCTGCCTGCTAACTCGATCAATTCATGGGATGAGTTGAAGGCCAAGTTCATAGCAAACTTCAAAGATACATGCAAGCAACCTATGTCCATTGTAGATCTGGCGGCTTGTGTCGAAGGAGAGAATGAATCAACAACCCATTGGGTGCGCCGGTTTCAGAAATTTTGCATTCATCCGGGAGCATGAATCCGGATACAGCAATTGTGACATTGGAGGGCAATTGCCAGTTTAAGTCACTAAAGATGAAGTTGGGACGGCTCAAGCGTCACTACAATGATATGGGGACACTCATGGCGGCTCTCGTTAAGTATGCTGATTCTGATAATACCAAGGACCCTGACTCTGATGAAGAGAAATAGGAGAAGGGAAAGAAGAATGTCGGTTCAAAGGGACGGCATAACCAGGCGGGCCACGGAAATAATGGTAAGCGTAAAGCGGACAATTCCGATTTTGTGGCTAACACCAGTATGCAGGGTAATATGCAGCACCGTAAGGGTAAACCGCCCCAGTGCGGTGGAGGAATGAATCTGGAACGCCTGTTAAACCAGCCTTGCCCAAAGCACGGGACAAAGGAGGTTCCGGCGACGCACCTTTGGAAGGATTGCCACATCATGAGGGAATTCAAAAACTCTGATCTTTTTCGGTATGATCAGGGTCCATCTGGTGGTTCCGGTCCAGGATTTCATGGGCCAAGTTACGATGGTGGCGGTTCAAACTCTGGGTTTCAAAATAATCAGGGCAATCAGAATAACCAAGGTGGTAACCATCAACAGGGTAATCAGGGGAATCAACAGCAGTCGGGTTATCAGAGCAACCCAAAGCAGTTAAACGATGGACAGTATCATGTCTTCACTACCAGCTTGTGCAAGCGCGATCAGAAACTCCATAAAAGGGCAATGAACTCTGTTGAACCGGCGGTGCCCCGTTATCTATGTTGGTCTGAGCAGCCTATTGTCTAGAGCAGGGAGGATCATCCGCCCCGGGTTGACAATCCGGGTCACCTAGCTTTGGTAGTTGCACCGTAGGTGGGAGGTTATAAGTTCACTAAGGTGCTCATGGACGGAGGGAGCAGTATCAATATCTTGTACTATGAAACCTTCCGGCGTATGGGGTTGACAAATAAGAATCTTAGACCGTCAAACACCGTTTTTCACGGAGTGGTGCCTGGTAAATCGGCTTACCCAGTTGGTAAGATAGCTCTGGAGGTGGTTTTCGGAGATGATCATGATTCTAGGTCCGAGACGCTGACCTTTGAAGTGGTCAAGATCAGAAGTCCATACCATGCTTTATTTGGACGGCCGGTTTATGCTAAATTCATGGCAAGGCCGTGTTATGTTTATCTGCAGCTCAAGATGCCAGGTCACAAGGGGACCATCAAGGTTCATGGTAGCCGTAAGATTGCTCTGGAGTGTGAGGAAGGTGATGCGGCGTATGCTGAATCGGTTTGTGCAACAGAAGAGTTGAAGTTTTATAAGGACAATGTTGATCCGGCCGACATGACCTCTCTAAAGAAGCCCACTACAGAGCACGATCCGGCTTTGAAATTCAAATCGGCTGATGAGACTAAACTGGTTGATTTTGTTCATGGCAATTCATCCAAGCAGTTCAGCATCAGCGTCAACTTGGATCCCAAATAGGAAAGCGCGGTCATCGAGTTCATCCGTGAGAACCGGGACATCTTTGCATGGAAGCCTTCTGACATGCCAGGTGTACCGAGGGAACTCGCTGACCACACTCTTAATATTGATCCGAAGTTCAAACCGGTCAAACAGTTTCTTCGTCGCTTTAATGAGGAGCGGCGCAAGGCCATTGGAGAAGAGGTAGCCTGGCTCCTGGCAGCAGGGTTTATCGTGGAAGTGTTTCACCCAGAGTGGTTGGCTAATCCAGTGCTGGTACTTAATAAAAACGACACTTGGCGTATGTGTGTGTGGATTACACAGATTTGAACAAGGCTTGCCTAGCTGATCCCTTTGCCCTCCCTCGTATTGATCAAATCATTGATGCTACGGCGGGTTGTGAGCGTTTGAGTTTCTTGGATGTTTATTCTAGTTATCATCAGATCAAGATGGCAGTAAAGGACCAGGAGAAGACAGCTTTCATTACTCAGATTGCCTAGGCAAATTATCAACGCTTATCTATGCCTTTTGGGCTCAAGAGTGCCCAGGCAACTTATCAACGTTGTGTGCAGAATTGTCTTCATACTCAGATTGGGCGCAATATTCATGCCTATGTGGATGATATTGTGGTTAAGTCCAGGAAGGCACAGACGCTCATATCTGATTTGTAAGAAGCCTTTGATAATTTGAGAGTCTATAAGATGATGCTTAATCCGGCTAAGTGTGTTTTTGGTCTACCGGCTGGCAAGCTCTTGGGTTTTCTAGTGTCCAACCGTGGTATTGAGGCTAATTCGGAAAAAGATCAAGGCTATCACATCTCTGGCTAAACCGGCATGTATCAATGATGTTCAACGTCTGGCGGGTCGTATTGCGGCTTTGAGCCGGTTTATCAGCAGGTTGGGCGAAAAGGCGATCCCTCTGTACCAGATGTTAAAGAAGACAGACAGTTTTGTCTAGAGCAATGCTGCTAATGCGGCGTTTGAAGACTTGAAGAAGCAGTTGGCTGAACCGCCGATTCTTGCCGCTCCAGTTGATAAGGAGCCACTGCTGTTTTATGTGGCTGCTAATGCCCGGGCTGTCAGTGTTGCCATTGTGGTAGAGCGCAAGGAGGCTGGGAAGGAATACCTGGTTCAAAGGCCGGTTTATTATATTAGCGAGGTGCTCATCGAGTCAAAGCAAAGATATCTGCATTGGCAGAAGCTGGTATATGGGGTTTTTATGGCAAGTAGGAAGCTTAAACAGTACTTTCAAGGTCATCCCATCACAGTGGTCAGTTCTTCTCCTTTGGGGGATATAATCCAGAACAGGGAAGCAACTGGCCGGGTTGCTAAGTGGGCTATTGAGCTTGGGCCGCATGGTTTGAAGTATATGCCTCAAACAGCAATCAAATCCCAAGCCCTTGTGGATTTCATCAATGATTGGACAGAGTTGCAGATACCGGAGGACAAACCGGACAATACATACTAGACTATTCACTTTGACGGGTCCAGGCAATTGAAAGACTCGGGGGCTGGAGTTGTCCTTACTTCCCCTCCAGGTGATAAAATTCATTATGTTCTTCGCTTAATGTTCCCTTGTACTAACAATGCAGCTGAGTATGAATCTTTACTCCATGGTCTTCGAGTGGCTAAGGAGATGAACTTAAGCCGTGTACGGTGCTTTGGAGACTCAGACCTGGTAGCCCAACAAGTTTCAGGTACTTGGGATTCCAAGGATCCACTCATGGCGGCTTACCGACGCGAGGTGGATATTGTTGCTGGTCACTTTAAAGGTTATCAGGTGGAGCACATTGATCGGCGCAAAAACGAAGCAGCTGATGCTTTAAGCCGGTTGGGATCTCAGCGTAAACCGGTGCCACCCAATACCTTTCTGGATGTCCTGCATAATCCGTCGATTCAACTGCCTACAGAGGAGGACCTCGCTATTCCTGATCCGGAGGCACAGTTGGTTGCCGCTTTACATATCATTCTGGATTGGACGGTTCCATATTTGGCATATATGAACCAGGGCGAGTTACCAGACGATGAAATTTTAGCCAGATAGATAGTCCGGCGATCCAAGTCCATGACAATTGTCAATGGTGAGTTGCATCATTGCAGTGTTTCACAGGCGTTTCAGCGTTGCGTTTCTCCTGAAGAAGGCCGTGAAATTTTACACGAGATCCACGAAGGAGACTGTGGTCATCACGCCGTTTCAAAATCCTTGGTTGCTAAAGCTTTCCGTCATGGCTTCTATTGGCTGACAGCTCATGCTGATGCTGAGGACTTGGTGAGGCGGTGCGACGGCTGTCAAAAATTCTCACGATGAGCTCATGTTCTGGCTCAGGAGCTACGGATGATTCCTATCACCTGGCCATTTGCCACTTGGGGGCTTGACATGGTAGGGCCTTTCAAGCGATCCAAAGATAAGAAGACCCACTTGTTGGTGGCGGTTGACAAGTTTACTAAATGGGTTGAAGCAGAGCCAGTAAGCAAGTGTGACGCAGCCACGGCGGTTCAGTTCATCAAAAAGGTGATCTTCCGTTTCGGTTTTCCACATAGCATTATCACAGATAATGGCACGAACCTCTCTAAAGGCGAGATGGAGGACTTTTGTCAACGAGAGCACATCCGGCTTGATGTAGCGTCTATGGCTCACCCCCAATCTAATGGTCAAGCTGAGCAAGCTAATCAGGAAATTTTAAAGGGTATAAAGCCCCGGCTTATGGTTCCTTTGAAGCAGACGCCGGGTTGTTGGGTGGAAGAGTTACCATCTGTCTTATGGAGCATAGATACCACCCCAAACCGATCTAGGGGGTATACACCTTTTTCATGGTTTACGGGGCAGAGGCAGTCCTCCCAAGTGATATTCATCATGATTCGCCCCGGGTTGCCAATTATGTTGAAGCAGACAATGAGCATGCTCGCCAGGAGGCGCCATACCTGTTAGATGAGAAGCGGGACATGGCTTTAGCTCGTTCGGCGGTTTACCAGCAAGACCTGCGGCATTATCACAGCCGCCGGGTTAAAACAAGAACCTTTCAAGAAGGCGATTTAGTGCTGCGGCTCATCTAGGATCAGACCGATATGCACAAGTTATCCCCACCTTGGGAAGGACCCTTTGTGGTCAGCAAGAATCTGCACAACGGATCATACTACCTCATTGACGTTCGAGAAGACTCACGCAGTTCTGAGGAGGAGACCCGGCGGCCGTGGAACACAGCTCTCCTTCGGCCTTACTACACCTGAGCTATAGGCTCTCCTTATGTACATATTTCGACAATGTATATATTATGCTTAATATAATAAACCGGCATCCTTGCTACAAGCAGGGCCTCTGCGGTTCTTCCAATATTTCTTGGTTACAAGGGGGCTTCTGCTTCCAAAGCGATGACCCGTTTTTTTCCATCAAACCGGCTATCATGCCATCATACAGCTTGGGAGCTTCACACCCAAGGGTCCAAAGAGAGTTCTGTTGCTAAAAGCACGAATCAAACATAGGCACCCATTGAGCATAGCTCACAAAGTTACTTGGGGGCTCTTTGTGTAAAGTAACAAAGAGTTTGAAAGGACCCTTGTAATTGGGTATCGACCCACGGCTTGGAAGCCCGGTGTATTCACCTAAAACCCCGGGTTAACCTGCCTTCATCAAGTAAGCCACTCCTATCCAGGTAATCCTGGCACGACCCGCCGAACGTTTCACAAGTTACTCTCATTGAGACCCTGAACTTGTCAAAGTTAAAACGATGATTGGTTAGTTGGAGGCCCATCTTAAAAGGCTTTGTCAAATGGTTTAACTCAGCGGCCTGGCAGCCCACGGAAAGCCTCAAATTTGGGCCTGGCAGCCCTCGAAAAGCCTTGACTACGAGTTTTTATTCGCTTTCGTTTTTGCAAGTTTTATCTTTATTGATCAACTTTTAAAGTAAGCCGGCGTCTTTCGACCCGGCCAGACTATATGTCTTCATATCAACCCGGTGTTTCTTAACCCAGTGTGGCTTACAGTTATCATCTGTTAAGTATATAATCAATGGTGAACCGGCATCTTTCAATCCGGTCTGGCTTTGACTACATGTCGCCAGTATGATCATCCGGTGTTCATCACAACCCAGTGTGACTTAATACATACTAGCACTACATGGTGGAAGTTATGAACATTAAAAGAGTTGGGTGTTCACCCTTACTACAATCAAGTTGGTAAACCAACATCATAATTTCATATCACATGTATGATTTATTTTTGCTATTTTTACAACCTTGGTTACCTACCAGGTTGTGTATTGGGCATTATGACCCGTCCAGCGGTAAACCGCCCAGATAGATCTTTTTTATGCAAACACAGGGATTGCATAATACTATGAAGATATATAAGCCAGCGCCACAAATATCATGGCGGATCAAACAAAGTCATATATCAGCGCACGATGGCAGCAGCTCAAAGTATGCCAACTAGCCTATTACAAGGCGCTTTAAGGCCCAAAATAAGTGATTATTCTTTACATAGCACACAATCTGTGAACATCCACCTAGTTGCCGGATTAAGATTCATCGCCGGGTTGACGAGAGGTGGATGGATCTTCTGGCGTTGTTTCAACCTCCTCCTCCCCATCCAGTGGCTGGAAGTCAACAGTGGTCCAGTCAATCCGGGTTAAAGCTCGAAAGATAGCCTCTTCACTTATAAGTTTGGACGGTTCAACGTCAGGGGTATAAGTGTGCTTACGGATTGGCAGGATAAGGTTTTGCGCTTCTTTCACAGCAGTGTCAATCCGTTGGTTATTGGCATCATAGAAGGACCGATGAACAGTCAAGTTAGCCTCTTCCGCCAGTTGACTTGCCAGCAGACACATCTCCTTTGTCAGGGCTTTGAGGGCTTCATTATCAACTTCTGACCCATTTTCTTGTTCACCGGGATAGCCCTTGGCAATATCAACTGGATCCAGGTCAGCTATCCCTGCTTTGGCCCGAGTGAGTGCCAACAAAGCGCCAGCCCTGGCAGTAGATCGCTTCATTTCTTCTATCTGCGCTGGTGTCATCGACAATTTGGCTAGTGTCTCCTTGATCAAAGTTGGTGCCGGTTTGTTGTATGAGACTGCGCAGGTAACTCGTTGGGCACCAGTATACAGTTGCTCTATCAACGTATATGCTGCCTTAAGCTTCATCCGCATGTCAGCACCCAGATGAGCAACACGGCTACCTAAAATGGTTTAAGAATTCACAACGGTTTAAGAATTCATAGTTAAACCGGATGTTTTAGATGGATAGTCAAGCTCTATACACAAGGTACTTACCAAATATCACAAACGTCATGGCATTTACTCGATGTTTTAACCCAGCTAGCTCTTCTGCCACCGGTTTAAGAGCTGCCTCGACGTCTTCAGCCTACTTCAACAAGGCTGCCTTTTCAGTTTCCCAGCTGGCCCGTTCAGTCTTGAAGCCGTCTTTCAGTTGTTCCATGGCTATCAAAGCGCCTTTTAGCTCCTCTTTAGCTTTGGAGGTCTCTGCTTGCTGGGACTTGATATTCTCTTGAAGATCCAAAATTTGAGAACCTTGGTGGTTTATATCAGCCTGCAACAGTCACATGAGGAGGATGTTAATATTTTTCTCAAAAGTCCCAAGCATATAACCAGTTATACACTTGGCACTTGGGGGCTAATGCGGATTGCTTCTTTACTGCTGATTGTTTGAAGTCCCAAGGATCAATACAAG
This sequence comes from Triticum dicoccoides, assembly GCF_002162155.2. Taxonomy (NCBI): domain Eukaryota; kingdom Viridiplantae; phylum Streptophyta; class Magnoliopsida; order Poales; family Poaceae; genus Triticum; species Triticum dicoccoides. The sequence continues at coordinate 182,924,168 of NC_041385.1, read as the reverse complement.
TATTAATCTTGGCACTTGGGGGCTAATGTGTGTTTGATCCGAAAATACACAGGCAAGGGAATTACCAAAATGTAGTATGGAACATAAAAGTCCCGGTTTATCTTCAAGAGATAAACCGGCCCTTGGGGGCTACTCAGTTGGTGTTCTCTATCTTAAAAGTCCCGGTTTGTCTTCAAAAGACAAACCGGCCCTTGGGGGCTACAATGCAGTGAATATACAGAACATGGATTAAAGTGTTTGGAAGATTACCTCATAGCGCTCCTTCATCATATTCACCAAACCGGCCTCATAATCTCGACTTGTGTATAGACGGTTTAGGAATCCGGAATGAAGCTCCTGGCAGAAAGGTTAACATAATTGGATAAATCTGTCTTCTCTTTCCCCTTGCCCATAGAAGCAAATTCTTCCTTAGCAGTGTGCTTTGATAAGGCAACCGGATTGCCTGGGACGATGTGAGCAGTACCGGTGATAATAACATCATCACCGCCACCTTTTGACGGACTCGGCGGATTGACAATATCCCTGTCTGGGCTCGACGGATTAGCAGCTGGGCTCGGCAGATCAGCAGCTGGACTTGGAGGCGTAGCATGCGGGCTTGATGGATCAACATGAATAGCCGGGTCAGCTTCCGGCGGATTAGCATCAGTGGCTGGATCTTGTGGCGCAGAGTCATCCATGACAACATCAGTGTCTCTTCCAGCATCTTCCGGGGTCTTCTCCGGTTCAAATTCATCAGTGGGGGCACTGGTTTTAGCTTTCTTGCTCAGTTGGGCTTTGGCACTACAATATCAAACAAAGATTAGTATGGTAAACTGACGCATGAAGGAAAAAGCTGAAGGGCAGTATACTTACCCAACGACGGTCTTGAGGGGAGGCAATTGCGTGGTTGATGAATCGCCAGATGAAGAATTAGAAGTCACCTGATAATTTGAATCAGACGGATTAAGTGGGTACCGGAAGCAACCCGCCAAGGGATAAGGTTTATTAAAAGAGGAAGAGACCTCTGGACGACGTTTCTGGGGTGGAGTGTCTGGTAAACCGGAGGAAGTGACTTGTTGGCTACTGTGCCGGGTTGTGCGACGACCTTCATGTTGCTGTTTCTTCAAAGAAAATTGCGGATCCAAATGAGCAAGAGGGTGAGAGCATTTTACTTTCCGAACTGCACGTCGAAATTTTTGAACCGGCACATGATCTGAATGGGTGGAAAGGGAGATTACCTCTACATGGTCGGCACGACTGGCTTCTGCATCATCCTGGTAATAATTGTTGTCAATAAGGTGTATGAAAAGTAAGCCAAGGGAGTCAAGTTCTACCTCTTGATCCGATTCCTCAATATCTTCGGGCGGATCAGCGGACTCGGCGGTCTTCCTCTTGGCTGGTTTCTTTGTGACTTTGCTTTTTGCACGAGGAGCCCTCGCCAGTTTATCTTGAGTTTTCCTCTTCCAGAAGGAATCTTTGGCCTGTAAAATTAAACAAAGGATTATTATAGTAGTGTTAAAACGCATAAGGATCAAAAAGCACAAGGTTAAAGTTTTTTACCGCTGGCGGTTTGTTGGAGGTATAAAAAGGGGGCAGCCCAGTTTTGCTGCATGCAGTGATCGGTTCGTCCAGCATCTTCTTCACAGATTCAGTGACTTCATCATCAGTCATTTCTATTTCATTAAACCGTTGAGGATCCTTGACGTTGCCGATATACTCATATATCAACCCGGAACGACAACTTAAAGGTAGGATACTCCATGAAACCCAGCAGCGAACAAGGTCAACACCGGTTAAACCGTTGGCTAGGAGAGCCCGGAGCTTGGCGAGTTGAGGTGCATAAGCTTGTCTCTCTTTGGCAGTGAGTCGTTGAGGTAATGGGTGGCCGTTGCTAAGCCGGAAAGAACGGTAACCCGCCAGCGGGTTTTCTCCAACAGGAGTAGTGTTCTGACAATAAAACCAAGTTTGGTTCCAGTCTTTGGGGTGGCTGTGATGTTTTGCATGAGGGAAATCAACTTCTTTCCTCTTCTGGATCGACACTCCACCAAGTTCAGTGTTGGGACCATCAGAGAACTCAGTTCGGCGGTTTAGATGGAAAAAGTCTCGAAAGAGCTCAACAGAGGGTTCTTCTTGAAGGTAAACTTCACAGAATACTTGAAAATTGCATATGTTGGACACAGAATTCGGTCCAATATCTTGTGGATGGAGTTGGAAGCTAGCGAGTACATCCTGGAAAAACTTTGATCCGGGAGGGCTGAATCCCCGGTCTAGATGCTGCATGAACACGATCACTTCTCCATCTTGAGGTTCAGGAGGGCACTCAGGGCCAGGAACTCGCCAATGAAGGAAATTTTTTGAGGCTAAAGCGCCAGTCAGAACATATCCATTGATTTGCGTTTCCGTGATCCGGGAAGGAACCCAGTTGCAAGCGGTGAATTGCTTGGTCATTATGGAAAACAAACTGTAAAGGAAATGTGAAGGTCGGTTTACGATTCGAGGTTGATGTGTACTAACCAGTGTTAAACCGGGGAATTCAGTCAAGGCATATATATAAGGTAAACCGGAAATTACTACTTAAGTCAAGATGGCGGTTTAAGTGAGGGCTAATGGTATCTGGCGGATTATCAACTACTAAAGGTTAAACCGCCTTTAACGGAAGAAGCAGATCTGAAATCTACTAAGGTTACAGAAACAAGTTTCACAAGATGGTGATGTAATTTTGGATCTACCGTGGTTCAGTAAAGATATTTTTTCTGAGCCCTACAATAGCATTAAGCAGAACGGAGAAGGTCTAGATGGGATTTATCCAGGAACAGCAACGTGCTATAATACGGCAGATTAAAAACCAGGGATCTACCGCAAAGGGAAACTATCAGGCCTAGCTGAGATTCAGTAAGATGCCAAGGGAAAACGGATAAGAGTCGATGAACAGGGAAGAACAGGAAGCCCTAATGGAGATCTAGGGTTACAGGAAGAAAGCTTACCAGATTCTCAGGAGCAGCGGAGGAGAGTTGCGGATCTCTAGAAACGTTCAGGTTGATGCAGCAGCCTGAGATGATGCAGAGCTTCGAGGTCGACGGCGGCGGCGATGCTTGAGATCTTCGGGTCGCAAGGAAGAAGACGATGCGAAGAGGCAAAGGGAAAAAAAATGGAAGGACCCCTCGGTCTTATTTATAGAGAAAAGGGAATAAACGGCAGGCACGAGAATCAAGGGGCCTGAAGCGGCAAAAGGGGGTGCAACTGTCGCCTCGATCTTTGGGAATTAATTAAGAGAAGGGAATCTTCATAAATCTTTTTATGCGGAGATGACATCTTGACGATTTACTGCAGTAACAAAAGATGATGTCACGGCGGTTCACCAAGATTTACAAAGAGATGATAATATGGCGGTTTACAAGAATCATTAGAAGATGCTCACGGAATTTTTTCTAAGTATTGAAGATTGACATGAATAGGTTCAAATCAATCTGGGGCCCAATGTTGAGGATATAACTACTGAGTGTAAACCGTCCAGGAGGGGCCGGTTCACACTCAACTATACTGAAGCCCATGAAGACAAGAAGATGGCGCTTTACTGTTAAAGCTTAGAGGCCCAGAGCCCAAAGGAGGATTAGGGCCCATAGTGGTAAACCGCCATAATTGTATAACTTGTATTGTAAGTTAGGGAAAGGTAGAGACCGAGCCGAACACTTGTATGAGTCGGCCTTGGGACTCTGTAAACCGGCCGGGCGTCAACCTGTGTATATAAAGGGACGACCCGGCGGCGGTTCAGGGATAACAGACAACAACTCGAGACCCAGGCAAAGCGTATTTGCTCCCTGGTCATCGAAACCCCAATAATCCCATCACAACTAGATGTAGGTTTTTACCTTCATCGTAAGGGGCCGAACTAGTATAAAAGTCTCGTGTCCCTTGTCCGGTTTAACCCCTTGAGGCTAATCTCGTTGCGATGGCTCCACGACTAAGTCCTTCTGTTAGGACATCTGACATGATATTTCCACGACACCCTGAGTATTTGATACTTGTTCGGTTGCTAAGATTAGTAACTCGAAACATGAGTTACATAATAAACAGAGACTATTTGAGGGGAAGTGACGATGAGTGTTGGAAATAGTTCCAAGATTGATATGATCATCATCACACACTCCCTATACTTTCGGGATTAGTGTTAAACCTAAATAAATGTTATTTGGCGTTTGCGTTGAGCATGAATATGATTTGATCATGTTTATTGCAATATGGTTATTCATTTAAAGTCAGAGAATAATTGTTGTTCTATTTACATGAATAAAACCTTCAATGGTCATACACCTAATGAAAATAGTTTGTTGGATCTCGATCGTAGTGATACACATATTCATAATATCGATGCCAAAAGATGCAAAGTTGATAATGATAGTGCAACTTATTTGTGGCACTGCCGTTTGGGTCATATCGGTGTAAAACGCATGAAGAAACTCCATAAAAGATGGATTTTTGGAATCACTTGGTTATGAATCATTTGATGCTTGCGAACCGTGCCTTTTGGGCAAGATGACTAAAACTTCGCTCTCCAGAACAAGGGAATGAGCTACTAACTTGTTGGAAATAATACATACTGATGTATGCAGACCAATGAGTATTAAGGCTCGTGGCGGGTATCGTTATTTTCTTACCTTCACAGATGATTTGAGCATATATGGGTATATCTACTTGATGAAACATAAGTCTGAAATAGTTGAAAGGTTCAAAGAATTTCATAGTGAAGTGGAAAATCATCATAACAAGAAAATAAAGTTTCTGCGATCTGATCGTGGAGATGAATATTTGAGTTATGAGTTTGGCCTTCAGTTAAAATAATGTGGAATAGTTTCACAAACTCATGCCACCTGGAACACCACAGCATAACGGTGTGTCCAAACGTCATAACCGCACTTTATTGGATATGGTGCGATCTATGATGTGTCTTACCGATTTACCACTATCGTTTTGGGATTATGCATTAGAGACAGCTGCATTCACTTTAAGTAGGGAACCATCAAAATTCGTTGAGACGACACCTTATGAACTGTGGTTTGGCAAGAAACCAAAGTTGTCGTTTCTTAAAGTTTGGGGCTGCGATGCTTATGTGAAAAAGCTTCAACCTGATAAGCTTGAACCCAAATCGGAGAAATGTGTCTTCATAGGATACCCAAAGGAAACTGTTGGGTACACCTTCTATCACAGATCCGAAGGCAAGACATTTGTTGCCAAGAATGGATCCTTTCTAGAGAAGGAGTTTCTCTCGAAAGAAGTGAGTGGGAGGAAAGTAGAACTTGATGAGGTAACTGTACCTGCTCTTTTATTGGAAAATAGTTCATCATAGAAACCGGTTCCTGTGACGACTACACCAGTAAGTGAGGAAGCTAATGATGTTGATCATGAAACTTCAGATCAAGTTACTACAGAACCTCGTAGGTCAACCAGAGTAAGATCCACACCAGAGTGGTACGGTAATCCTATTCTGGAAGTCATGCTACTTGACCATGGCGAACCTACGAACTATGAGGAAGCGATGATGAGCCCAGATTCCGCAAAATGGCGTGAGGCCATGAAATCTGAGATGGGATCCATGTATGAGAATAAAGTGTGGACTTTGGTGGACTTGCCCGATGATCCGCAAGCCATAGAAAATAAATGGATCTTCAAGAGGAAGACGGACGTTGATAGTAGTGTTACTATCTACAAAGCTCGACTTGTCGCAAAAAGGTTTTCGACAAGTTCAAGGTGTTGACTACAATAAGATTTTCTCAACTATAGCGATGCTTAAGTCTGTCCGAATCATGTTAGCAATTGCCACATTTTATGAAATCTGGCAAATGGATGTGAAAACTGCATTCCTTAATGGTTTTCTTAAAGAAGAGTTGTATAGGATGCAACCAGAAGGTTTTGTCAATCCTAAAGGTGCTAACAAAATGTGCAAGCTCCAGCGATCCATCTATGGACTGGTGCAAACATCTCAGAATTGGAATATACGCTTTGATAAGTTGATCAAAGCATATAGTTTTATACGGACTTCCAGTGAAGCCTGTATTTACAATAAAGTGAGTGGGAGCACTACAGCCTTTCTGATAAATATATGTGAGTGACATATTGTTGATCAGAAATGATGTAGAATTTTTCTGGAAAGCATAAAGAAGTGTTTGAAAGGAGTTCTTTAAAAGAAAGACCTCAGGAAAGCTACTTACATATTGAGCATCAAGATCTATTGAGATAGATCAAGATGCTTGATAAGATTTTCAATGAGTACATACCTTGATAAGATTTTGAAGTAGTTCAAAATGGAACAGTTAAAGAAAGAGTTCTTGCCTGTGCTGCTAAGGTGTGAAATTGAGTAAGACTCAAATTCCGACCACGACAGAAAATAGAAAGAGAATGAAAGTCATTCCCTATGCCTCGGTCATAGGTTCTATAAAAGTATGTCATGCTATCGACCAGACCTATTGTATACTCTGCCCTGGTTTGGCAAGGGAGTACAATAGTGATCTAAGAGTAGATCACTAGACATTGGTCAAAATTATCCTTATTGGAATAATGATATGTTTCTCGATTATGGAGGTGACAAGAGGTTCATCGTAAACGGTTACGTCAATGCAAGTTTTGACACTGATCCAGATGACTCTAAGTCTCAATCTGGATACATATTGAAAGTGGGAGCAATTAGCTAGAGTAGCTCCGTACAGAGCATTGTAGACATAGAATATTTTGCAAAATACATACGACTCTGAATGTGACAGACCCGTTGACTAAACTTCTCTCACGAGCAAAACATGATCACACCTTAGTACTCTTTGGGTGTTAATCACATAGCGATGTGAACTAGATTATTGACTCTAGTAAACCCTTTGGGTGTTGGTCACATGACAATGTGAACTATGGATGTTAATCATATACAGATATGAGTATTGGTGTTAAATCACATGGCGATGTGAACTAGATTATTGACTCTAGTGCAAGTGGGAGACTGAAGGAAATATACCCTAGAGGCAATAATAAATTTATTATTTATTTCCTTATCTCATGATAAATGTTTATTATTCATGCTAGAATTGTATTAACCGGAAACATAATACATGTGTGAATACATAGACAAACATAGTGTCACTAGTATGCCTCTACTTGACTAGCTCGTTAATCAAAGATGGTTAAGTTTCCTAACCATAGACATGAGTTGTCATTTGATTAACGGGATCACATCATTAGGAGAATGATGTGATTGAATTGACCCATTCCGTTAGCTTAGCACTTGATCGTTTAGTATGTTGCTATTGCTTCCTTCATGACTTATAATGTTCCTATAACTTTGAGATTATGTAACTCCCGCTTACCGGAGGAACACTTTGTGTGCTACCAAACGTCACAACGTAACTGGGTGATTATAAAGATGCGCTACAGGTGTCTCCAAAGGTACTTGTTGAGTTGACGTATTTCGAGATTAGGATTTGTCACTCCGATTATCGGAGAGGTATCTCTGGGCCCTCTTGGTAATGCACATCACTATAAGCCTTGCAAGGAATGTAGCTAATGAGTTAGTTATGGGATGATGCATTACGTAACAAGTAAAGAGACTTGCCGGTAACGAGATTGAACTAGGTATTGAGATACCGACGATCGAATCTCGGGCAAGTAACTTGCCGATGACAAAGGGAACAACGTATGTTGTTGTGCGGATTGAATGATAAAGATCTTCGAAGAAAATGTAGGAGCCAATATGAGCATCCAGGTTCCGCTATTGGTTATTGACCGGAGACATGTCTCGGTCATGTCTACATAGTTCTCGAACCCGTAGGGTCCGCACGCTTAAAGTAAGATGAAAGTTATATTATGAGTTTATGTGTTTTGATGTACCAAAGGTTGTTCGGAGTCCCGGATGTGATCACGGACATGACGAGGAGTCTCGAAATGGTCGAGACATGAAGATCGATATATTGGATGACTATATTTGGACACCGAAAAGGTTCCGGGTGAGATTGGGACAATACCGGAGCTCCGGGAGGTTATCGGAACCCCCCGGGAGGTATATGGGCCTTAATGGGCCTTAGTGGAAAGGAGGGGAAAGGAGCAAGGGAGGGGGCGCGCCCCCCAAGCCCAATCCGAATTGGGAGGGGGGCCAGCCCCCCTTTCCTTCCTCCCTCCTTCCTCTCCCTTCCATCTCCCTCTCCTAATAGGAAAGGGGGGAGTCCTACTCCCGGTGGGAGTTGGACTCCCCCCCTAGGGCGCGCCACCCCCCTTGGCCGGCCCCCTCCTCCACTCCTTTATATACGGGGGAGGGGGGCACCCCATAGACACAACAATTTATCATTGATCTCTTAGCCATGTGCGGTGCCCCCCTCCACCATAGTCCTCCTCGGTAATATCGTAGCGGTGCTTAGGCGAAGCCCTGCGATGATAGAACATCATCATCGTCACCATGCCATCGTGCTGACGGAACTCTCCCTCGACACTTGGCTGGATCGGAGTTCGAGGGACGTCATCGAGCTAAACGTGTGCAAGAACTCGAAGGTGCTGTAGTTTCAGTGCTTGATCGGTCGGGCCGTGAAGACGTACGACTACATCAACCGCGTTGTGCTAACGCTTCCGCTTTCGGTCTACGGGGGTACGTGGACACACTCTCCCCTCTCGTTGCTATGCATCACCATGATCTTGTGTGTGCGTAGGAATTTTTTTGAAATTACTACGTTCCCCAACACTTAACAGAGAAGAACAAGAAACTCAAGTTGAAGATCAAGAAGAGAAATGAACTTATGCAAACATGGGGATTTCTCATAGTAATTTGCATTAGAATTTTGGCATCAGTTTTTCTGAGTGGTTTAAGAATCCATACTAGCTGGATTATGGTATGTAATGAAATGTAATGTATTGCTATGTGAGCTATCTTAATTAGTTGTATTTGTTCCAAAGCACATTGGAAATGAGTTTCATCTGGTGTAATGTGACAAGTTTTAACTGGAAATGAGTTTGCTATTTTGAGTATATTGTGTTCCATTTTGTAGCAATGTAGTAATGTGACAAAACTTGACAGAGCAGTAGTAATGTGACAAAAATGACAGTTAAATGGGCACACTAGCAACTGGACCAAACATAGGACATGATCACATTGAGACATAAGAGAGTTCACAAAATTGTGCCACAACAAACTTCAAATCTAGTACATGACCTTACAGGTTTCACACCCACAACAAATTTTCATAGCATTACAAGTACTACCACATCTACTTGTTTTTCTTGCTCCTGGTATTGCAAGCTGGGTTTGAAGAGAGCCTAGAACTCCTCCTGGTGCTCATAGTTTTGCTCACAGCCTTGTTTGGAGTAGAAGAACTGGTAGGATTATTGCTTCCAATGACAGAACCTATAATCTCCTCTTCTGCAATTTTGAACTTCTTCTTATGTGGTGACTGTCCCCTATCAACTGGCCTTTTGTAGTTCTTTCTTGGGCTGCAAAGTCACAAATAAATGGAAGAGGCCAGTTAGCAAACATTGAAGAATTTAGGAAATAACTTCAAAAATAAACCAAAAAAGTACCTGACTGCACTACTGACTGTTGTTGCATCTGCAAAAGTTGCATTTGCATTAGCAGCATCTCCAGCACCTGCATTTTTTTCACTTACATCATCTCCAACATTTGCATTTGCATTTGCAGCATCTTCAGCACTTGCATCTGCATTTGCATCATCTCCAACACTTGCATCTGCATTTGCATTATCAGCACCCCAATGTTCTTCCTCTCCAAATGCAGGGTCAATGGACTCTTTGCAGTGGCTGCCTTTGTGCCCAAGCTTCCCACCAGCTACAATCTGCTGTCTCAAGTCAAACTTTTCCTTTATGAACTGCCTAATTTTGTCAAGCAAGTCCACAATGTGTATCCCCTTCCACTTCTTAATTTTGGAATTGAATGACTCAGCTAAATTGCTATTGACATAATCAACTTTGCATATTTCATTGAACAAGGCCCTGGCCCATAGTTTGCTATGATGCTCTTCTAGGTACTCTTTCACACCAGGTTTGCTGTATAGCTGTCTAAGATGATAATTGTGTTTTTTCATGCTATATGTCAATGAACAAGGCCACAAATTATCATCAAAAAACTTTCCTCTAAATATTTTGGAGAAATTAGCTGCCAAATGCCTCATGCATTCCCTGTGCTCAACTCTTGTGAATACATCTTCAACAATAGTCTCTAGTCCTTTGCATGCATCTGTGTGGATGACAAGACTTGGTGGATGTCCTATTAGTTCTTTTAAATTCTGGAAAAACCATGTCCAACTATCTGTATTTTCAGACTCAACAACTCCAACTGCTACTGGGAAGATCCAGTTGCAAGCATCCACTTCATATGCACTCACAAGTTGGCCTTTATATCTGCCATTCAGTGATGTGCCATCTACTGCAAGATAGGGCCTACATCCATCTAAAAAACCCTGCCAGCATGCTTTGAAAGAAACAAACACTCTTCTAAAGCACTCTTTTGTCTAGTTTTTCCAGCTATTTTGTACTCTATAGTGTGCTTGTCAATGTTAACTACACTTTCAGGAGATGCTTTCTCAACTTCTGCCTTGTAAATGTACAACAATTGAAATGAGTCAGTCCACTTACCATAAATGTTGTCCAGTGCCATCTGCTTTCCATAGAACACTCTCATGTATGGGACTTGCAGGCCATATTTTTTTCTTCAGGTTATTTTTCAACTCTGTAAATCCAACCTCTGAATCCTCTAAAACCCAATGCTTCACTGCATCAGCAACCCATCTGCACTTAGCTAACTTCAGTCTTTGCCTTCTGCCTACACTTGGACAAGTATGTGCAGACTGGTTCACTTTGACCTGCAATATTGAAAGTTCAATTACATGTCAGACATACTTGCTGCAACAAATGACTGAAAAATATGCACCTACTGTTTGTACCCGAAACAATGAGTTATTTCTCATTAAGGAGGCATGCATCCTCCATCTACACCTCTTATAAGCACAATGAACAGTCAACCTGGTAGGATCACTCTTGTCTACTACATACTCACTCTGAGTTTTAATTGAAAATGTAGCTAGTGCATTCCTATAGTCTAAAGCACTGGAAAATATAGTTCCTTCTTTAAAGAAGGATCATCTCTGTTGTACTGCACATCTGGCCTTCCATCATCAGAATCCTCACTATATCCCATGTCCTGATCCTCCTCCAACTCATCTTCACCTGGCTCATTAAACATTCCTTCTGGTAGTGGCATATAATCTTCATCCCCATCATCATCTGTCTTCTTGGCCTTCTGTTTTGTAACAAAATGAGGGAAAAGCCTTTCATCCTCATCATCTGTAGGCCAGTCATCAGGAAGTCCCTCCTCAATATTTGGATCAACAGAATCTCTGCTCTGAGTAGGAGCTGCGTAAATAGGCACTTGCTCTGATGGTGTTCCTGGTACCTGCATAGAGCTCTCTCCTGCACCGGAAGCTCTCTTCTGACTGCTAACACTTGTTTTTCTCCCCCTGGATGTTCTGCTCCTACCTCTAGAACTTGTAGATTGTGATTTTCTGCCACTGCTCTCTGTCAATCCTCTTTTCCTTTGTATGACAATGATTTCCAATTTGACTGGGAAATGAGCATGATTTCTAAACATTTTTTCTAACTCAGCATCACATTGGACTGAGACCCAAACTGAACTATCAATATCCCAGTACCTGAATTCAACTTCATCATGTATTCCCCACGGGTATTTAGCACATACATGAGATCTAAACTGCACAAACTTCAGTGTGCTCTCCACTACCAAAGGAAATGAAAATCCTATGTTCCCTGCTTTTGTACCAGCAGGAACTAGAAGAGTTGTTTCCATTCTACAATCCAAACATATAGAGTCCACCCTACGAATGACAATGAAAAATAGGGGAAAATCGAACCAAATGAGCACTACGAACGCAGATGAACACTAGGAATCAAATCGAACTACAATACGTAAAGCAGGCTCCAGATCTGAAAGTACGGCACTTACCCCTTCGGATTTGTGCTCCCTTCATGGCCGCCGCCGGCGCCGCAACCACCGTCGACCTCCATCCTCAGCGGTTGGCTCCGAATCGCAGCACAGCTCACATAAAGAGTCAGGTCCACCGAACCTCCACCGTGCCCGCCATTGACCTGGAGTTTTCCATGGTGGGGATCGAAGCCGCTAGGGTTCAGGTGAGGGGGCGATTTGGGGAAGAGAGAGAGCTAGGGTTAGGGTCGAGCGAGAGAAAGAGCACACAGAGAGAGAGAGAGAGAGTGAAGCGAAGAGGTAAGAGAGGGCCCACATGTAAGAAAGAGGGGCAAATATGTCAAACTGACGGCAAGTTAGCGGTCAAACAACCTTGACTGGACGAAAACAGAGCGGAGGGGCATTTCTATAAGTGGCACTGACGGCAGAGGGGAAAAACTGAGCATACCCGAAAAGTAGGGCAAAACTAAGTAGTGGGTTCAAGTTAGGGGCACAGATGTAAATGTCCCTTATAAAAAAGCGGAGAAATAATGAAAGATGTACAAAGCATCATCTTGGAGATAGAGTTTCGAGCTCGAGCTTCCGACTTCATGTCTAGTGCCATCATGTCATCCCGTGCTCTCCGCCTTCCATCCCTTGTCCACCCAAGGGTGGTGACAGATGTGTTGGAAATATGCCCTAGAGGCAATAATAAAATGGTTATAATTATATTTCCTTGTTCATGATAATTGTCTATTGTTCATGCTATAATTGTATTGATCGAAAACCGTAATGCATGTGTGAATACATAGACCACACCATGTCCCTAGTGAGCCTCTAGTTGACTAGCTCGTTGGTCAACAGATAGTCATGGTTTCCTGACTATGGACATTGGATGTCATTGATAACGGGATCACATCATTAGGAGAATGATGTGATGGACAAGAACCAATCCTAAGCGTAGCACAAGATCGTGTAGTTCGTTTTCTAGAGCTTTTCTAATGTCAAGTATCATTTCCTTAGACCATGAGATTGTGTAACTCCCGGATACCGTAGGAGTGCTTTGGGTGTACCAAACGTCACAACGTAACTGTGTGACTATAGAGGTGCTCTACAGGTATCTCCGAAAGTGTCGGTTGGGTTAGCACGAATCGAGACTGGGATTTGTCACTCCGTATGACGGAGAGGTATCTCTGGGCCCACTCGGTAATGCATCATCATAATGAGCTCAAAGTGACCAAGTGGTTGTTCACGGGATCATGCATTACGGATCGAGTAAAGTGACTTGCCGGTAACGAGATTGAACGAGGTATTGGGATACCGATGATCGAATCTCGGGCAAGTAACGTACCATTTGACAAAGGGAATTGTATACGGGATTGCTTGAATCCTCGACATCATGGTTCATCCGATAAGATCATCGTGGAACATGTGGGAGCCAACATGGGTATCCAGATCCCGCTGTTGGTTATTGGCCGGAGAGCTGTCTCGGTCATGTCTGCGTGATTCCCGAACCCGTAGGGTCTACACACTTAAGGTTCGATGATGCTAGGGTTATTAGGAAGATTTGTATGTGATTACGAATGTTGTTCGGAGTCCCGGATGAGATCCCGGACATCACGAGGAGTTCTGGAATGGTCCGGAGGTGAAGATTTATATATGGGAAGTTGTCATACGGTCAACAGAAATATTCGGGGGCATACCGGTATTGTACCGTGGCCACCGAAGGGGTTCCGGGGGTCCACCGGGAGGGACCACCTGTCCCGAAGGGCCTCATGGGCTGTAGAGGGAAGGGAACCAGCCCCTTGGAGGGCTGGGCCCCACCCCCCTTTGGGGCCATGCGCCTAGGGTTGGGGGGAAACCCTAAAGGGGGCGCCCCCCTTACTTGGGGGGCAAGCCCCCTCCCCTTGGCCGCCCCCCCTCTAGATCTCATTTAGAGGGATCTCATCTAGAGGGATCTCATCTAGAGGGGGCCAGCCCCCTACCCCCTTCTCCCAATAAATAGAGGTGCAAGGGGAGAGCTGCGACACCACATCCAAGGCGCAGCCCCTCCCCTCCCCAACACCTCTCCTCCTCCGCAAGTGCTTGGCGAAGCCCTGTCGGAGAACTGCCACTCCATCACCACCACGCCGTCGTGTTGCTGCTGGAGCCCTCTTCCTCAACCTCTCCCTCCTCCTTGCTGGATCAAGGCGCGGGAGACATCACCGGGCTGCATGTGTGTTGAACGCGGAGGTGCCATTGTTCGGCGCTTAGATCGGAGTCCACCGCGATCTAAATCGCTTCAAGTATGACTCCTTCATCCACGTTCTTGCAACGCTTCCGACTCGCGATCTTCAAGGGTATGAAGATTTACTCCCCTCTCTCTCGTTGCTCGTTACTCCATAGATTGATCTTGGTGATGCATAGAATTATTTAATTTCTGCAACGATCCCCAACAACATGTACATTCAAGCATGCAGATGCATTCCGATTCTCGTCTAAACCATAGAGTACGACACCTAATGACTTTTATAATCTTCGATAATGATCCGCTACGTTCAGTAGCCCAAAGGGTGTTGCTCAGATACTTATGCGGCTGCCCGAGGCCAGGACCAAGGCTAGCCCCCGGCCAAGCCTAACCAGATCATCACACTGTTGCTCTTGACGAACAACAGAATATCCGAAGGGGTAGCGACTTGGATATATGGTAGTCCTTGTTTGTGGCACTACTATGAGCACATTTTTATTGCCCGTGCTCGTGGTGGATTGGGTATGTTGATTTCTACCCATTTGACGCTAGGCGTAGGTTTTATACCTCGTCTAGGTTCAAGTATCTCTGATAATCCAGAGCTTGATGCTTGGGTTATGATGATATTATAGGTGAGATTTTGTCAGACCTTGGGCAGATTGCCTATATTGTATGTGCTCCACTAGCCCCTAGGGAATTTTCAGTGCAAAATTATGGTGCCGAGAAACGTTATTCTTGGGAACGGACTGGGGGTAGCGGTGCAAGTATCCCTATTTAGGGTTTTGATTAGTCGGCTCTGAAGTGTTGTCCATCTGGTTCACTAGGGGTGTCTGGCATACACCAAAGTCATTGTCAGATACTCCCTAGTCAAAGTTGTGGCGCTTTATGGGAGGGTCGCTTACCCTGACCTCGCCCCTTGAGGCCTCCTCGGCTGTGATAGCCGCGGTATGTTCCTCCTTTTGAAGAGAGCGTTTCATGTTGCCATTTAATGTTATGGCGCCCCTAGGCCCTGGCTTCTTTAGCTTTAGGTAAGCGTAGTGCAGGACGACATGGAAACGAGGGAAAGAAGTTCTTTCGAGGAGTGCATGATAACCACTTTGGAAAGGAGCAATGTCGATACAGACGTCCTCGATGTGGTAGCTATTGGGTTTTCCAAATACTTCATCCAGGTTTACCCAGCCCGACCACTGTGCCTATATGCCTGGTATTGTACCCTTTAATTTGGTACTACTCGAGCGAATTCATGCTGGGTTGATACGCATCTTCTTGATAGTGTCTGCGTATATGAGGTTGAGGATGTTGCCTTCCTCCATAAGGACTTGGGTCAGGTGAAAGCCGTCAACGACGGGATCGAGGACCAGGGCTACTATTCTGCTATGGCAGACGCTCGTCGGGTGGTCTAGTCGATCGAAGGTGATTGACATTTTCGACTATATTTTGTACTTGGATATTGCGGGATCCACAACATATACTATGCGGAGTGCATGCTTCCTCTCCTTCTTACTAACCTGGGTAGCATATGTCATCTTCATGTCCTTCACCTCGGGAGGGAATTGCTTCTAGATGACATTTCTCAGCATGGGTTGGTCCCCATTATCATTGTTGTGGGGTTGGTTCCCGCCCTGATTCTTGTCTGCTACTTTTCCGGCCTGCTTGATCACCCAACAGTTTTGGTAGGTGTGAGTGGCTGCTTCTCAGGATTCCCGTGGATGGCACAAGACTAGTCCAAGATTTTGTTCAGTTGTTTGCTGCTGCCTTTTCCTCCTTGGAAGGGCTTCTTATTGTTGCCACCACCTTGCCGCTGATTGCCTAAATTAGCATTAAATTCACCATCCTCGGCGTCATTGTCTCTTATATTATGGTGTAGATTTTTTCTGTTACGCCGAGGTTTCCTAGTGCCGCCATGGACCTCAGACGTAGCAGGTTGTCGTGCCGGTCTCACTTCCAAGAAAACAGTTGTCTTCGCCGACACATAATTTAGTCATGTGTTTGGTGAGATGTACCATCGTCCTAGGTTTGACGTGCCCTAGTCTCTGGCCAGCCACTCCTTGCTAGTATTGTTTCGGAACACCGCAATGGCCTTTGAGTTAGAATATTCGACTATCTGGGTTTCCTTCATTAAGAACCAATTTTAGAATCTGTGTACTAACTCAACATCCTTTTAAAAAATTGATGTTTACTTGAACTACGTCGGTATTTCTTCAAAGAGGAAGGGATGACGCAACACATCACCGGTAGGTATTTCTCTTAGTGATGAGACCAAGGTTATCGAACCAGTAGGAGAACCATGCAACACAAGTAAACAACTCCTGCACACAAATAACAAATACTCGCAACCTGACATGTTAAAGGGGTTGTCAATCCCTTTCGGGTAACGGCGCCAGAAATTGGCACAGAGTCGGGATAAAGTTGTAATAGATAGGATAAATAGATCGCAAATAAAATAAAGTGCAGCAAGGTATTTTTTCTATTTCTGGTTTAATAGAACTGAAAATAAAGGCAAAGGAAATTAGATCGCAAATGCAAATATGATAAGAAGAGACCCGGGGGCAGTAGGTTTCACTAGTGGCTTCTCTTGAGAAAACTAGCAAACGGTGGGAAAATAATTACTGTTGGGCAATTGATAGAACTTCAAATAATCATGACGATATCCAGGCAATGATCATTATATAGGCATCACGTCCAAGATTAGTAGACCGACTCCTGCCGGCATCTACTACTATTACTCCACACATCGACTGCTATCCAGCATGTATCTAGTGTATTAAGTTCATGGAAAAAATGGAGTAATGCAATAAGAACGATGACATGATGTAGACTAGATCTATTTATGTAGAAATAGACCCCATCGTGTTATCCTTAATAGCAACGATACATACGTGTCGTTTCCCCTTCTGTCACTAGGGTCAAGCACCGTAAGATCGAACCCATCACAAAGCACCTCTTCCCATTGCAAGAGAAATAGATCAAGTTGGCCAAATAAAACCCAAATATCATAGAAGAAATACGAGTCTATAATCAATCATGCATATAAGATATCAAAGAAGACTCAAATACCTTTCATGGATAAAAACATAGATCTGATCATAAACTCAAAGTTCATCGGATCCCAACAAACACACCGCAAAAGACTTACATCATATGGATCTCCAAGAGACCATTGTATTGAGAATCAAGAGAGAGAGAGAGAGAGAGAGAGAGGAAGCCATCTAGCTACTAGCTACGGACCTGTAGGTCTACAAAGAACTACTCACGCATCATCGGAGAGGCACCAATGGACATGATGAACCCCTCCGTGATGGTGTCTAGATTGGATCTGGTGTTTCTGGAACTTGCGGAAGTTGGAATTGATTTTCCTCGACTTCCCTAGGGTTTCTGGAATATTGGGGTATTTATAGAGCAAAGAGGCGGTGAGGGAGGCCACCGAGGTGGGCATAACCCACCTGGGCGCGCCTCGGGACCCAGGCGTGCCCTGGTGTCTTGTGCCCCCCTCGGGATCCGTCTCTGGTACTTCTTCGGCCCACTGGATGTTTCTGGTCCAAAAAAATCCACAAAAAGTTTCGCTGTGTTTGGACTCCGTTTGATATTGATTTCCTGCGATGTAAAAAACAAACAGAAAATAACAACTGGCACTAAGCACTATGTCAATAGGTTAGTATCAAAAATGATATAAAATGACTATAAATGAGTGTAAAACATCCAAGAATGATAATATAACAGCATGGAACAATAAAAAATTATAGATACGTTCGAGACGTCTTAGCATCCCCAAGCTTAATTCTTGCTCGTCCTCGAGTAGGTAAATGATAAAAACAAATTTTTTGATGTGGAATGTTGCCTAACATGTTCATCACATATTCTTTTCTTTATAGCATGGACATTTGGACTTTTATATGGTTCAAAGCAATAGTCTAGTTTTGACATGAAGACTTTAATACTCAAGCATACCAACAAGCAACCATGTCTTTCAAAATATCAATACTAAAGCAAGTTATCCCTGGCCCATTATATTCAACAATTGATCCATTCATGAAACACACTCGAATATTAGTTATACCCAATGCTCAAATACGATCATAGTGCCCCTTAGTTGGTGCTTTATAAGAGAAGATGGAGACTCAAGTTCAAAAATAAAATTGCATAAAGAAAAATAAAGGCCCTTCGCAGAAGGAAGTAGGGATTTGTAGAGGTGCGAGAGCTCAAAGCGAAAATTGAGAGATAAAGACATTTTTGGAGCCATACTTTTCCCACCAACGAAAATGACTTCGAGCTCCCAACACTTTCCATGCTAGATACATCATAGGCGGTTCCCAAACAGAAAATAAAGTTTATTCCTTTTTCCACCATACTTTCACTTTCCATGGCTATCCGTATCCACGGGTGCCCTCCATACCAACTCTTTCCAAGGAATTTATTATTTAACAACATAAAGTAAATTCGTTTTTCATTTCGGGACTGGGCATCCCAAATACCTTTGTCATACTCTCGTGCAATGACAAGTGAATAAACACTCATCGTGAGAATAACACATCTAGCATGGAAAACATCGGCCACCCCTCACTGCCTCGTGAGCGGTACGAGCACACAAAAGAGAAATTTATTTTGAAAATTAGAGATGACACATGCAAATTTGCTTAGAACAGCACGGAAATACCGCATATAGGTAGGTATAGTGGACTCATATGGCAAAACTGGTTTAAAGGGTTTTGGATGCACAAGTAGTGATCATACTTAGTGCAAAATGAAGCCTAGCAAAAAGATTGAGAAGCATTCAACCAAGAAACAAAAAATCTCGTACCCAAGCATTAAGCATAAGTAACACCGAATAATTCACCATAAGTAGGATGTAATTTCATTGCATAACTATTGACTTTCGTGCTTGCATAGGGAATCACAAACCTTAAAACAAATATTCTTACTAAAGCATAATTACTCATCAACATGACTCACATATCATATCATCATATCTCAAAACAATTACTAAGAACCAAGTTTATTTTGTCCAATGATCTTCATGAAAGTTTTTATTATATCCTCCTTGGATATCACTTTGGGACTAATTTCATGTGTTGCTTTTAATAAGCTCAAACAAATATAAGTGAAGAACATGAGCATAATATTTCTTTCTCTCAAAATAATCTAAGTGAAGCAAGAGAGAATTTCTTAAAAAAATTACTAACTCCCAAATAAATCTAAGTGAAGCATGAGAGCATTTCTTCAAAAATAACAAAGCACACCATGCTCAAAAAGATATAAGAGAAGCACTAGAGCAATTCCATGGCTCTAAACATTTAAGTGAAGCATAGGAGCAAGCAAAGCATAATTTTTGGCTCCCTCAAAAAGGTGTGTACATCAAGGATTCAATACTTAAAACACAAAATAAAACAAGCAAAGACTCATATCATACAAGACGCTCCAAGCAAAACTCATAATATGTGACGAATAAAAATAAAGCTCCAAGTAAAATACCGATGGTCGTTACAAGAAAGTGGGGATGCTACTCGGGGGCATCCCCAAGCTTAGTTGCTTGCTACTTCTTGAATATTATCTTGGGGTGCCTCGGGAATCCCCAAGCTTAGCCTTTTGCTAATCCTGATTCTTTCATCCATCATAATCACACCCAAAACTTGAAAACTTCAATCACACAAAACTCAACAAAACCTTCGTTAGATCCGTTAATATAATAGAGAAAACCACTACTATAAGTATTGTTGCAAATCCATTCATATTTTATTTTTGCATTATATCTACTATATTCAAAATTTTCTATGGCAAAAAAATTCAAAGAAAACCACAGAATAATCAAAACAAGCACACAACGCAAAGAAAACATAATCTGTCAAAAACAGAACAATCTGTAGAAATTTGACTACTTTGAATACTTCTGTAACTCCAAAAATTCCAAAAGATTAGGACGACGTGAATAATTTGTTTATTAATCTTCTGCAAAATGAATCAACTGAAAACTCTTTGTTAAAAATGAAAAATATATTCTTGAGCGCAAGAGTTTCTGTTTTTCAGCAAGATCAAATCAACTCTCACCCAAATCATCCCAAAGGCCTTGTTTGGCACAAAGACTAATTTAAACCACAAAAAAACATCTAATCAGAGGCATATTTGTGTATTTTATTGAAAATAGCAAGAAAACCAAAAATCAAAAAGATACAAGTTGGGTTGCCTCCCAACAAGCGCTATCGTGTTACGCCCCTAGCTAGGCATAATATTTTATTGATGCTCACATAAATACAAGAATTGAAGCATAAAGAGCGCATCATAAAACTTGTGACAAACATATTTAAGTCTAACATTGTCAGGACCGGATTTTCGGGATATTAATTTCCCAGGAAATGGTCCTTGTGCTCACCAGCCCCAGGATTACTGTTAGCTGATGAGGCACCAACTTGATACAGAAATTCCAAGCAAAATACATAATATGTAGTACAAGACCATTCTGGCCTATGAGTACAACAAATGACTTCTAGTGGCTGATGGCGGAAGCGGTTTGTGGTCTCTCAGCGTCTATGGGACTCCATTTCCCACAGGAACAGCTGACCTGGATAACTCCTATCTTCACGAGGCTGCTATCAACATTGCGTAGGTTCTGGGGTTGTCATCGCAACGCTCCTCTCCAAGCAAGATATCTGGCCAAGACAATAGCCAGGGACAAGCCAGTGAGTACTTTGAATGTGCTCGCAAACATTATGAACACAGGTATGATATAACAAATGATAATCATGCTCTCAAATATTCTATGATCACAACTTTAGTCACGAAATAAAAATCCATGATGCACGCAAGCAGGTTGTTCATATAAAATGTGAATATGCAATCAGAGAGTAGAGATAAAATGCTCCGATCGGGTGTCTAAAGTGACGCCTCAAAAGGACAATAATATAAAGCATGCCTCAGTCGGGCGTCTGAGCGACACCATATAAAGGGCTTATAAATGAAATAAGTAACAAACATGCCACAGTCGGGCGTCTGTGCGACACCACATAAAGGGCTTATAAGGTAAATAAATAACAAGCATGCCACAGTCGGGCGTCTGTGCGACACCACATAAAGGGCTTATAAGGTAAATAAATAACAAGCATGCCATAGTCGGGCATCTCAGCGGCACCACATAAAGGGCTTATCAAGTAAATAAATAACAAGCATGCCACAGTCGGGCGTCTCAGCGACACCACATAAAGGGCTTATAAAGAAAATAATACAATGAATATCCTGGAGGTAGAACCGTCCCAGGGATACTCAATAATTCAAATAGTATAATGGGTTAGTCCATAATAATAATAATCATAATTATCACAAGTCACAAGTCATGATCCATGTTCTGGTTTTGCAGTTTCTCCTCCGAAGACCGACACTAAGACCGACACTTGACCCATCCCAGACTATAGTCCTTAACCATGGACACGGCTATTCGAATAGATATAATCTCTGCAGAGGGTGTACTCTTTACCCACGAGTAACGTATTCCTTTAGTCCATCAGGACTAATTCCGTCTACGGTCTTTTGATTGAAAACACACCTGACCCGCACACACCAGCTTAACTTAACAGTGTCTAGAATCACCCACGACACCTGTCAAGAAAAACTCTAAGTGGGGAGGCTACAACCTCGATTAGCATGGGATCAAATTTATACCGCGCGCTACTAAGGGGTGCCCCCCTCTCGGTCCCAACCGGAAACACCCATGCCCCCAGACCAGGTGGCATGCCTACCGGATGCAGCCGGTATCTTCCACCATGGCCTCTCTGTATGATGTGTGCCAAGAAAGGGGTTGACAATTTACTAAACTATACCCTACCTGCGGCAGGGACAAGTGCTAGTACGAAACAAGTATGGGGGTTACTGGAACAAGACTCAATCTACGGTCGACTCAGGAGGTTTAAATATTCCCTGCATCATTAGCATAACGAATATATTTCATCCAACAGATAGAATCACCACTCATCATACCCCATCATGCCATACCGGACACACTCGTCTCGACGAGGAACTAGGGACAAGCTCATGTCTACCCAAGACAGAGACTTTCCCGGCTTCCTTCCAGTAGGCACAAAAGGCATACGAGGATGATCACTATCACAAGCATGTCCATTTCCAACAGCAAAGAATCTTCATTATGCACTCATGCGTATGATTGTATCATCACATAAAATATCGAATGCTCCATGTCAAAGTGGTGTGGTAACCGTATCAAACAACACACGATAATATTATGCCGAGGTTCAAAATGCTTGCCTTCAAGAGTATGCAAGTGGGGGTGCATTTTTGAAAGTTGCCTTCTTCTTCAAAATCCTATTTTGAAAATATTCAAATTAACACAAACTTTAAAAATGGTACAAAAAGTTTTCCTAATTATTTTTGAAATAAATAAACTAGGTGAAATTTGAGAGAGGTAGGAAAAAGAATCAACTCATTTGGAGTTATATTTAAAAAGTTATAGCCTGTCAAAGTTTAGTCAAATTTCTGTTTTTTTTAATAAAATAGAAAAATAAAAAATGTTTCGAATAAAAAAACACATCGAAGACGTACTCTGGGTTTACGCCTCCACTTACGCCAGCGTGGACTGGCTCGTGGTCACTGACAGTGGGTCCAAGGTGCCCACTGGTCAGGTTTGACCGGTCACCCCCGCCTCCCTCCTCCTCTGTCCAAGCAGAGGCGGGGCTCCGGCCATCGACGCCGGCGAACGGCGGCTCCTCGCGGGATCCCGAGGGCAGCGATGGATCCGCCAGTCTAGGGCTGTCCTCCCGGTGGTCGAGTGGGTGGCGGGGATGGAGGGAGTCGCCGGCAGCGAGCTTCGCGGCGGATTACGACTTCGGGAGAGTTGGGGCTTCGCGCTACGGTGGTTCCCGAGCGAGTTTGAGAGGCTGGGAAGCTCCGCATGGTCGAGGGGAGCCGGGTGGTGGTGCTGGATGGACGGGGGAGGGCCTGCTCGCGGCGAACGGAGCCGGAGCATGGCGGCGGCCGAACCTGCCGGAGATGGGGAAGAAGGCTTCCCGTCGTCGCTTGCTAGCCGTGGGGGCTTTGGTGGAGTGGCTTGAGGTCGCCTGGGTGCCTGGTCGAGCTCGGGGTCCCTTTTATAGCGCAATTAGGTCGGTTCCGACGGCGACCGTGGATAGGATCGACGGTGAACCGCCGTTCTGTAGCTGCAGGGTGACGTGGCGATGGCTGGCGGGTTCTGGCAGGGCGAGGGGATGAGCTCGAGCTGTTCCGGGCGAGCTGGCGCGCGACTGTGGCTCGGGCGGCGCCGTCCAGGGCAGGAGCCTGCTGTGGCCGGCCGCTAGTGGCCATGGCCGACCTGACGGCGGCGCTGTGGAGCTCCAGGGGCGGCTCTGCGGTGAAGGAGGGGTCGAGGCGCGCTGGCTGGTAGCGGGACGGGGCCAGAACGGGCGCGGGGAGGCGGCAGTGGGACGCGGCGACTCGGTGCGCGCGCATGCAAAACGTGCGCTCTGGGCGCGCCCAGTGCACGCATGCCAGGCGTTCGGCAAAATGCCAAGGCATGCCAGGAGGCTTGGGTGGGGTTGGGGATTAACAGGTCTAGGTTAGGGTCATCTAGGAGCTTAGTGGACAAGCTTGTTGGGTCAGAAGATCAAGTTTTCAATGCAAACTAAAGATCATGCCAAATCTGTTCATGCACTCAAGGTGTTTGACAGAATGCCACAGGCATCTAGGCAACTCTTGGGGTGGCCAAAATCTCCAGATCCTAGTCTCTTTAGATTATAAAGAGGGTGGCAAGGTTAGTTTGGCAAAACTAGAAACTAGTTAGTGCAAATTTTTGAGAAAACCATTTCTGGACAGAAAGAAAAGGGCATAGTTTCATGGACCAACAACACTCCAATGGGTCCACTCTCTTGGACTTAAGGGTTTTGTAGGGAGGACTGTAAGCAGGAAAAAGAATCATGGGCAACAGAGCAACATAAAATGGGGTTGCAGTAGAAAATGCCAAACTGGACCACAGAGCAAAAGAGGATGATTTGCTCAAAATTTTCAAAGAACATTAGTGGGTTTTTACACAAGGATGAATAATATACTCCTACTAACATCCCCTAGTTTTGGTGGAAGTTTTAAAGAAATATTTAAATACGTTGTAGTGCAAAAGTGCAACTGGACAAGATTTGAAAACTTGGGGTAAAGCTCAAAATCTCCAAATGACTAGAGGATATTTTTGCATAAAAGTGATTTAGGGACATCATGTGTCATCCCCAAATTTTGGTGAGATTTTTAAATAAATTTATAAAAGGGTTGCAGTGCAAATGGGACCCTAAACTTAAGAAAAATCATTTTTAAAGGAAAATAAAGCTCAGGGAAAATAATCATATAAATAATTCTACTGATAAAAGAAATGTTTCAAGAGAGGGTATACAAGCCCAACAACATTTTTGAAAAGTTTTTACTTGGGGCAAAAACTCCACAATATCAAAGAAAAGAAAGGTTCTGAAATCAAAAGATAAATCCAGAAAATAGAAAATTTAATTTCCTGGCAGAATTTTAATAAACAAATCATGGTTAAATTTTTGGGGTGTTACAAACATGCTTCCTATGCATAGGAATTTTGTAGGAAAATTATCAAGA
Organism: Triticum dicoccoides; assembly: GCF_002162155.2. NCBI lineage: Eukaryota > Viridiplantae > Streptophyta > Magnoliopsida > Poales > Poaceae > Triticum > Triticum dicoccoides. The sequence goes on along the minus strand of NC_041385.1, from coordinate 182,899,428 downwards.
CAAGAAATATTTAGCATATGCAAGGAAGAAGAAAGAAACAATAGCAATCTCAACATAACGAGAGGTAATTCAGTAACATGAAGATTTCCACAATCATATTTTACTCTCTCATAATAATAATTATGTGTAGGATCATAATTAAATTCAACAATGTAACTGTCATATAAAATTTTCTCTTCATGATCCACATGCATGCAGAGTTGACACTCTTCCAAAATAGTGGGATTATCATCAAATAAAGTCATGATCTCTCCAAGCCCACTTTTATAAAAAAATCATAAGATTGATCATGCTCCAAAGTAGTGGGATCATTATTACCTAGAGTTGACACTCTTCCAAACCCACTTTCAATATTATCGCAAACATATTCATCATGAGTCTTAAATAAATTTTCAAGATCATAAGAAGAATCACCCCAATCATGATCATTGCAACAAGTAGTGGACATATCAAAATTAGCATGGATTTTTCATATCATTAACACAATTGACATTAATAGAATTTATAGTAACATTGTTGAAATCATTCTTTTCATTCAAGGAGATATCATGAATCACCTTATAAATTTCTTCGTTTAACACTTCATCACAATTTTCATATTCATAAATCTCAAGAAAAACTTCATAAAGATAATCTAGTGAACTCAATTCACTGTTGATTGGTTCATCATAATTGGATATTTTGAAAAGATTAGCAAGTGGATGAGGATCCATATCAAGAGATTTTTAGCAAGCAAAGATGCAAGCAAATAGAAGACACATGTCACACAAGCAAAGAAGATATCTGACGAGAAAACGGCGAACGAAAAAGAGGGCGAATAAAACGGCAAATTTTTGTGAAGTGGGGGAGAGGAAAACAAGAGGCAAATGACAAATAATGTAAATTGCAAGGAGATGAGATTTGTGATTAGGAACCTGGTTGATGTTGATGATGTCTCCCCGGAAACTGCGCCAGAAAGCACGTTGACGGGAGACTATCTTCACGTGATCCTCCCCAGCAACGGCGCCAGAAATTCCTTTTGATGTTTGCTTGAAATACGTCGGTATTTCCCCAAAGAGGAAGGGATGATGCAACACAACAACGGTAGGTATTTCCCTCAGTGATGATACCAAGGTTATCGAATTAGTAGGGGAACCACGCAACACAACGTAAACAACTCCTACACACAAATAACAAATACTCGCAACCCCGTGTTAAAGGGGTTGTCAATCACTTTCGGGCAACAGCTCCAGAAATTGGCACGGAGACGGGATAAAGTTGTAATAGATAGGATGAATAGATCGCAAATAAAATAAAGTGAAGCAAGGTATTTATGTATTTTTGGTTTAACAGAACTAAAAATAAAGGCAAAGGAAAATAGATCGCAAAGACAAAATGATAAGAAGAGACCCGGGGGCCGTAGGTTTCACTAGTGGCTTCTCTCGAGAAAAATAGCAAACGGTGGGAAAACAATTACTGTTGGGCAATTGATAAAACTTCAAATAACCATGACAATATCCAGGCAACGATCATTATATAGGCATCACGTCCGAGATTAGTAGACTGACTCCTGCCTACATCTACTACTATTACTCCACACATCAATCGCTATCCAGCATGCATCTAGTGTATTAAGTTCATGGAAAAATGGAGTAATGCAATAAGAACGATGACATGATGTAGACAAGATCTATTTATGTAGAAATAGACCCCATCGTGTTATCCTTAATAGCAACAATACATACGTGTCGTTTCCCCTTCTGTCAGTGGGATCAAGCACCGTAAGATCGAACCCATCACAAAGTACCTCTTCCCATTGCAAGATAAATAGATCAAGTTGGCCAAACAAAACCCAAATATAAGAGATCAAAGAAGACTCAAATAACTTTCATGAATAAAAACATAGATCTGATCATAAACTCAAAGTTCATCGCATCCCAACAAACACATTGCAAAAAGACTTACATCATATGGATCTCCAAGAGACCATTGTATTGTGAATCAAGAGAGAGAGAGAGAGAGAGGAAGCCCTATAGCTACTAACTACAGACCCGTAGTTCTACAAAGAACTACTCATGCATCACCGGAGAGGCACCAATGGACATGATGAACCCCTCCATGATGGTGTCTAGATTGGATCTGGTGTTTCTGGAACTTGCGGTAGCTAGAATTGATTTTCGTCGACTCCCCTAGGGTTTCTAGAATATTGGGGTATTTATAGAGAAAAGAGGCGGTGCGGGAGGCCACCGAGATGGGCACAACCCACCCGGGCATGCCTGGTGGCCAAGGAGCACCCTGGTGTCTTGTGCCCCCCTCGGGCACCCTCTCGGCACTTCTTTGGCCCACTGGATGTCTTCTGGTCCAAAAAGTCCACAAAAGGTTTTGCTACGTTTGGATTCCGTTTGATATTGATTTCCTGCGATGTAGAAAACAAGCAGAAAACAGCAATTGGCATTGGGCACTATGTCAATAGGTTAGTACCAAAAAATGATATAAAATGATTGTAAAACATCCAAGAATGATAATATAACAGCATGGAACAATCAAATATTATAGATACGTTGGAGACTTATCAATAATGTGGCTCAAGTCATCGAAGTCGAGAGTCTTGACGTAAGTGCCTTGGAATTTAGCCATGAATTCATCTTCGAGGTCATCCCATTCACGGATCAAGTCGGGGGGAGACTTTTAAGCCAGTGTCAGGCCGAGCCCTTCCATTTTAATGGCAAGTATTTGACGGTGAAAGATTGTGGATATCTCTTAGAGGGGGAGTGAATAGGCGCTTTAAAATAACTATGGTTTAGGCTTGAACAAATGCTGAATAAAACTAGCGTTTAAGTTGACAAGCATAAAACCTAAATCAACTAGGCTCACCTATGTGCACCAACAAATTATGCTAAGCAACGTAAACAACTAAGTGATAGCAAGATATATAACATGAAACATTATGTCTATCACAAAGTAAAGTGCATAAGTAAAGGGCTCGGGTAAGAGATAATCAAGGCACGTGAAGACGATGATGTATCCCAAAGTTCACACCCTTGCGGATGCTAATCTCCGTTTGGAGTGGTGTGGAGACACAATGCTCCCCAAAATGCCACTAGGGACACCGTAATATCCTCACACCCTTGCATAATGCAAGATGTCGTGATTCCACTAAGGGACCCTTGAGGGTGGTCACCGAACCCGTATAAATGGAGATCGTTGGGGGCGATCACCGAAACCATACAATTGGCAACCCTTGGGGCGGTCATCGGAACCCATACAATTGCTCAGGGAATCTCCACAACTTAATTGCAGACCCCGACGCTTGCCATGAAGCTTTACACCAGAATGATTGAGCTCACGACACCACCAACCGTCTAGGCCGCACAAATATCTAAGAGGAACAAGCTCTAGGGTACCAAGAACCCAGGAGTAATAAGCTACTCAACTTTCACTTCCACGTATGACCGTGGAGAACTCAAAACGATGCCCCAAATGCAATGGCAAGGGCACACGAAGTACCCAAGTCCTTCTCTCCCAAATCCCACCACAACAAATAATGATATGGAGGAATATGAGAGGAAGAACACAAAGAACTCCAAGGTCTAGATCCAAAGGGTTCCCCTCAGTTAGAGGAGAAAATGATTGGTGGAAGAATAGATCTAGATCTCCTCTTTCTTTCCCCTCAAGAAGGAGTAAGAATCATTGGAGGGATTGAGAGATAGCAAGCTCAAAGAAGGTCAACAATGAAGGGCAAACACGAGCTTGAAGGATAGAAACCATTTGGTAAGAAGACCCCTGAGGGAGTCCTGGACTAGGGGGTGTCCGGACAGCCGGACTATCATTATCCGCCGGACTCCAAGACTACGAAGATACAAGATTGAAGACTCCGTCCCGTGTCCGGATGGGACTTTCCTTGGCGTGGAAGGCAAGCTTGGCGATACGGATATGTAGATCTCCTACCATTGTAACCGACTCTGTGTAACCCTAGCCTCCTCCGGTGTCTATATAAACCGGAGGGCTTTAGTCCGTAGGACACAACATACATTACAACAATCATACCATAGGCTAGCTTCTAGGGTTTAGCCTCCTTGATCTCGTGGTAGATCCACTCTTGTACTACCCATATCATCAATATTAATCAAGCAGGACGTAGGGTTTTACCTCCATCGAGAGGGCCCGAACCTGGGTAAAAACATCGTGTCCCTTGTCTCCTGTTACCATCCGCCTAGACGCACAGTTCGGGACCCCCTACCCGAGATCCGCCGGTTTTGACACCGACATTGGTGCTTTCATTGAGAGTTCCTCTGTGTCGCCACCGATAGGCTTGATGGCATCTTCAACCAACAACGCTGTCCAGGGTGAGACTTTTCTCCCCGGACAGATCTTCGTATTCGGCGGCTTTGCACTGCGGGCTAACTCGCTTGGCCATCTGGAGCAGATCGAAAGGTACGCCCCTGGCCGTCAGGTCAGATTCGGAAGCCTAAACGTCACGGCCGATGTCCATGGAGACTTGATCTTCGACGGACTCGAGCCAGAGCCAAGTGCGCCGCACTGTGACGACGGGCATGATCTAGCTCTGCCACCGAATAGTGCCTTGGTAGCCGCACACGAATCCGCTTCGGCCTTTAGTTCGGAGCCGATCGCCCAGATAGAGGATCGGTGGATAGACACCGCCTCGGGGGCTTCAACATCCACGGCGATGGAGCCGAACACTAATCTTGTCCCTTGCAAAACCCGTGATTCCGAGGCGTCGGACTCCTTGCCGGACTCCGAACCTCCCGCGCCCCCACCAATCGATCCGGATTGGGCGCCGGTTATGGAATTCACCGCCATGGACATCTTCCAATGCTCGCCTTTTGGCGATATCCTGAATTCACTAAAGCATCTCTCGTTATCAGGAGAGTCCTGGCCGGACTATGGCCAGGATGGTTGGGGTACGGACGACGAAGAAATTCAGAGCCCACCCACCACCCACTTTGTAGCCACTGTCGACGATCTAACCGACATGCTAGACTATGACTCCGAAGACATCGACGGAATGGACGACGATGCCGGAGACGAACAAGAAACAGAGCCTATAAGGCACGGGAGGACCACCTCGTCACATGACATATACATGGTGGACACCCCAAAGGAGAGCGATAATGAGGACCAACGGGCCGCGGCAGAAGATAACCCCGCCGATAAACAACCAAAACGGCGACGCAGACGCCGCCCTAAGTCCCGCCCCGACGACAACAACGCTCCCAAGGAGCCCGCAATACGGCAGGGCTCACAAGTGGACGACGAACATGCGGATAAGCAACCGTCCGAACATGACGAGTCAGATAATCAGTCCAGGCCCGGTGAAAACAACAGTCCGGACGACCTCATGCCGGACACGCCGCCGGAGAGCAAGAACCTTCGGAAAAGACTCGTCAGTACTGCAAGAAGCCTGAAGAAGGAAAAACGGAGGCCCAAAACAGTGGAAGACACACTCAGAATGAGATGGAGAAAAGTGCTCAAAACCGCAGATAAATACGGCAATGGCCACCAATCAAAGAGCTACCCGAAGCGCAAGCTGCTACCAGAATTCGACGAGGAAGCCATAGAGCCTCCACCGCCCAAAAATAAAGAGGCTGCCTGGTTGGATAGACGGCCAGATGATAGGCCAAATTCTGACAGTGGCGCCACACATAAACCAACCAACAAACTTGGAAGGATAGATGGCCCAGCCAGGTCCATCTACGGGCCAAAGGAGAAGGCCCCAAGAAGCAAGGCAACACGCCAAGTGTCCGATGATAGCGGCACACACAAATACAGGGGCGCCGCACACCCACTATGTTTCACCGATGAGGTGCTGGACCATGAATTCCCAGCAGGATTTAAACCCATAAACATAGAGGCCTACGATGGAACAACAGACCCTGGAGTCTGGATAGAAGATTATATACTGCATATACACATGGCCAGAGGAGACGATCTCCACGCCATAAAATACCTACCCCTCAAGCTCAAAGGGCCAGCCCGTCATTGGCTTAAAAGCCTCCCAGAAAACACTGTTGGAAGTTGGGAAGAGCTCGAGAATGTGTTTAGAGCAAACTTTCAAGGGACTCATGTCCGCCCTCAAGATGCAGATGATCTAAGTCATATAACTCAACAGCCCGGAGAGTCAGTGCGGAAATTCTGGAACAGGTTTCTTACCAAAAAGAACCAAATAGTCGACTGTCCGGACGCCGAAGCCTTAGCAGCTTTCAAGCACAATGTCCGAGACGAATGGCTTGCCAGGCACCTCGGTCAAGAGAAACCGAGGACAATGTCCGCACTAACAAGCCTCATGACCCGCTTCTGTGCGGGAGAGGATAGCTGGCTAGCAAGATGCAGCACCAGCGACCCAAGTACATCCGAGACAAGAGATGGAAATGGAAAATCACGGCGCAGAAAAGAGCAGCGCCGGAATAAAGAGAAAAGCCCAAAGAGCACGGCGGTCAATGCCGGATGCAAAAGCTCACGGCCCAACAACAAAACACAGCCTTTTAAGGATGACAGCGATGAACAGTCCAACTTAAACAAGATTTTGGGTCGGATATGTCAAATCCACAGTACCCTCGGAAGGCCTGCAAATCACACCCACAGGGATTGTTGGGTTTTAAACAGTCCGGCCGACTAAATGCCGAACACAAGGGGCTCGACGCGTCAAGCGAAGAAGATAAACCCCACCAGCAGAGCACCGGAAAACAAAAGACTTTCCCACAAGGGGTCAAAGCAGTAAACTCACTTCATGTGATAATACGGAAAAATAGTGCGGCACTTTCTAAAAAGAGCTTCGCGCGGTCCAACCCAGCAGACCATAGAGATTGGATATCAAAACCAATCACTTTCGACCACCTGGACTATTCCAGAAGCGTTCGAAACGCGGGACGGACTCCCCTGACATTGAATCCCATAATAGACGGATTACAATTTACTAACGTCCTAATGGACGGAGGCAGCGACTTAAACCTGCTGTATTCAAACACAATCCGTAGGATGGGGATAGACCCTACCAAAATCCGACACAGCCGCACTTCCTTCAAAGGAGTGACGCCAGGCCCTTACGCCAAGTGCACAGGCTCTATATTACTAGAAGTTGTGTTCGGATCGCCGAACAATTTTCGACGCGAAAAATTAATTTTTCACATCGTCCCATTTGAAAGTGGATATCAAGCACTCTTGGGACGAAAGGCTTTTGTCCGCTTCAACGCCATACCGCATTACGCGTCTCTTACACTCAAGATGCCCGGTCCGCGTGGCGTCATTTCAGTGCGAGGGTCACTTAACGACCCCGGACTCGGATAGACGAATCCGGCTTCAGCAGGCTAGGGGCTCCCTAGCCACATACCTCTTCACAGGGGGCTGCGCGCACAAACAACTGCGGGTTCTAACAAACCCCGCTTTAATCATTTATATTTCTTCTTTTACACATCTATTTTTTGCACACATCATTTTCAAACTGAGCGTTCCTCTCTTTTTACAGATGAACAACGTGCATACCCGTCCAGGATAACGGCGCAACGGAGACACAGGCGTAGACGTGCAGTAGGGACCCGTTGTGAGGATTCTTTTCAGATTAAGACCCTGCGTAAACCTTTTTTACTGTCGCTTGTTGTTATTCTCCCTTGGTTTCTCCCTATAGCCAAAGCGGAGCCTGCCATTTTGGCATCGGCCGCATCAGAAGACCATGCCCGTACCTGGACACTAGGGGCTTAGGGCATCGTTCTGCCCATTATTATAAAGACCGAACACCTTAGGGAGTGTTCGGCGTCTCGAGTTAGGCATTATATGCATCAGCTCCGAATCATGTCTTTAGTCAAATGTTGGGTTTGCCCGGCTCCTGTGTTTTGCTGCCTTACGTTCCGTATCATCGGCTAACGCGGCACCAGGAGAACTACTACGATTGTGCCCCAGTTCGGCTGGGCGAGCACCTCAGTAGAGAAAGCCGAAAACTGACTGTCATGATACAGCGAGAGACTGGTCAACCACTCGATCGACTACCGGAATGTTTAGAATTCCCCGCTTTGACGAAGGACCGTTTCCCGGTCAGGCACATACGCACCCCGAATTCGGAGATGTGCGGTGCCACCAGGGGCTATATCATAGCCCCACCCTCGAGCTCCACTGGCTAAGTGAAAGTGATAAAGCATTATAGTCCGGATTGCCTCGTTCGCTACGCTAACACCTCCTTAACAGGACCGAGACGTCGGATTAAGTGTGAAAATGCGCTATTTTTGCGAACACCCCGCACCTTGTGCGTGGGGGCTGAAGCCGAAGACTGCAATCTTTCAAGTTATACAAATGTATACGTAAACGGCTGCACAGGAGAAGTTTTACTACTTGGGACGCACAAGTATAAAAAGCAGTTATAGCATAATCATTGTTTTACAAGCTAAAACGTTCATTTGAACGTGATATTTTTCGAGCACTGCGACTCTATTACACGAGCGTCGCGCATAACTTCCCCGAAATAGTGCTCGGCAGGGAGCCGGCTTTCATCCGAACCCTGGGCGGCAACAGCAGTGGCATCCATCTCCGGACAGTGCGCCTTCACACGGGCAAGAGCCATCCGCGCGCCCTCGATGCAGGCCGACCGCTTCATCTCCTTTATATGTGGCACCGCTCCAAGGAATTGCTGCAGTAAGCCGAAGTAGCTCGTCGCCTTGGGCCTCTCTGGCCAGACATGGGCCACGATGTCAGTCATGGCAAGTCCGGACAATCTATTTAGCTCGGCCCATTCGGCCAACCGGTCTGTCAACGAAAGTGAGCGATCCGGACTATGGAATTGAGACCAGTATAGCTCTTCCGTCTTGTGATCCTCCTGGCTCCGGAAGTGCTCAACGGCATCAGCCGCACTTGCAGCTAAGTCCATATACGGATCCTCCGGACTCCACAGCCGCTCAAATTGAGCATACTTTCCATCCATAAACCGGCGACGCAACAGAAAAGGCTTGCCAGCCACGATATCTCCGGCCTGGCGCAGTTCCTCCTTCATAGCCCGCATTGCAGAGCGGGCATCCTTGGCTTCGGCGGTGGCCTTCTTCAGGTCTTCCCGCTCCGATAAGTGCTCCTTTTCAAGAGCCTCATTGCGGTCGGCAGCATCCTTTACTTTCATGGCCAATTCGGCCACCTCTGCCCTGCTTAGGCAGTGCGCAGCCCTTTCGGCTTTCAACTCCTCGGCCGCCCTCGAGGCAGCCGCGTCACTCCTTCGGGCTTGCTCCTTAGCTTGAGCAAGTTCGGCCCGAAGGCTCTCCACGGCAGCAGCACCGTCTGTACAACAGCATATAACTTATCAAGAGGAGGGCTTTGACCCCATTAATAAAGTGACCGTGGAGAACTCATTTACCTTGCAACTCGTCAAGTCGCCGGTTGACAAGTGCGATGTCCGCATCCGCCGCGTCAAGTTGCTGCATTAACTCAGCAACCCCACTAGTCCGGCTAGCCCTCGAACTATCCGCCACCTACATAGGAACGGTGACATTCATTTCTTGAGATTTCGATCCTCGGCACGCTGTCGTCTTCGACAACCTACCGAGTCTCAGGGGCTACTATCTATACAGAGAACACTTTCATGTGCAATACTGTCAAAAATAGAAGGTGCATCATTTTTTCGTACCTCAAATCCCGCCAGCAAACTCATTGCGGCGTTACGCAATCCGCTCTCGGCGGACGAAATCCTTCCAATCACCATGTGCATCAACGCACGATGATCTTCTGAAATGGACGCCCTCTCAAGCAGATTCTTCAGTTCTCCCGGCCGGATACTAGTGGGTGCCGAACTCTCTGGCCCCTCCGGACTCGGGGATACCCTCCGTGACGATACTTCAGGCTCGCCTGCCTTATCTGACGGCGCTGCAGACGGAGGCGTTTCGCTCTCCATCATCTCCGAAAGAAGGTCCCCCGAAGATGAACTCATCTGAGAAGGCTGCAGATCCGAACTGCAATATAAATATTTCGGTTACCCACAGAAGCACAAATGAAGGTATTTCCTTACTAATTAACTCCCTTTTTCATACTCACGGCTCGCTGGAGGGCGGTGAAGATCTCTTCCCACGCTTAGGGGCTTTGGCCTCCAGATCTTCGGAGGCGGTCCTCTTCTCCCCCTGAAGGGAGGGGTTCTTGATTCCCCCCTCTTCAGACGCCCCTTTGGGCGAAATATTAGCTCCTCTATTTTCCCCTTCGCCCCCTTCTGTGGGCGTGACCTCCAACATTCTGACCAGCACGGGCTCCAGTGCGGTCTCTGGAAGGGGGGCCGGATACCTTATCAGCCTTGATTGCCCCACCCATTCCTGTGAAGAGTAATGGGTCAGGAGGCGAACTCTAGAAAGGCGTATAAACAGAATGTCCGGACTCTGAGCTATTTACCTGAGTATCCGGGCGATTGCGGCTTAGGCCTGCGTCCTTGGCTGATTTTGGACACGCCACCTGCGGTCCGAAGAACAACTTGTACATCTCCACGGGTGTCGCACCCATAAAGTGTTGGAGAATCCGAGGTCCCTCCGGGTTGAACTCCCATAGACGGAGAGGACGGCGTTTGCAGGGCAGAAGATGCCTGATTAGCATAACCTGCATCACCACGATCAAGTTGATCTCCCTCGCTTGGAGGTCTCGAATCCGGCCCTGCAGTGAGGGCACGTCTTCGGACGGCCCCTAATTGAGTCCTTGGTTGACCCACGACATCAGCTGGCGTGGAGGTCCCGGGCGGAATGAAGGCGGCGGCTTTTGCCTGCTGCCCCTCGGAGCGGTGATATAAAACCACTCCTGCTGCCACAACCCGAGTTCCTCTTGGAAGGAACCCTCGGGCCACGGGGCATCGGCCTTTTTGCTTATGGCCGCCCCGCCGCACTCCGCTTGACGCCCCCTGATCATCTTCGGCTCCACCTTGAAGGTCTTCAGCCATAGGCCGAAGTGGGGAGTGATGCGGAGGAAGGCTTCGCAGACGATAATGAATGCGGAGATGTGGAGGATGGACTCCGGAGCCAAGTCGTGAAAGTCCAGCCCATAGTAGAACATGAGCCCTCTCACGAAGGGGTCCGTCGGGAAGCCTAAACCCCGACGGAGGTGGGATACGAAGACGACGTATTCACCGGGCTCGGGGGTAGGCACGGCCTGCCCTTGGGCAAGCAACCTGTGCGAAACCTCATAGGCTAGGTACTTGGCTTCACGTAACTTCAATATGTCCTCCTCCGTGATGGAGGAGGGCATCCACCGGCCCTGGAGGCCGGAGCCGGACATGGTTGAGGGGCCGAAGCGCTCGAATCTGAGGCTCTGGGTATTGGAACTGGGAGTGAGGAGGAGATTCGATGCGAGATTGAAAAACAAGAACGAACCTTGGTCCTCTTATAAAGGGGGAAAATACCAAGAGTCGTCTCCGTGACCGTTTGGGATTCACCTTCGATAGAGGAGGCGTGGCGACGGGAACGGTTGGGTTACCCACGCACGTATTGATGAGAATCCCGGATAAGGGGAACACGATCTCTGCTTCGACGGGACGTGCCAAGGAAACCGCTTCGCTAAACGTGCTGAGGCGGTATGGTAAAAAATGATTCAAACAGTGGCTTGGTAGCGGTGTGATGTCACGCCGCATAATACGTCAGCAGATTGAACTAAGTGTACATTTTATTCTCTCTACGGTGGAATGTGGAATTTATTTTGCAGAGCCGGACACTATCCTGGTGTTCATGATCTTCTCTGGATTATTCAAGGGAGGAACCCGCCTTGCAATGCCGAACATTATGCGCGCCGGACTAATCGTCATTGAAGCCTGGTTCAGGGGCTACTGAGGGAGTCTTGGACTAGGGGGTGTCCGGACAGCCGGACTATCATTATCCGCCGGACTCCAAGACTACGAAGATACAAGATTGAAGACTCCGTCCCGTGTCCGGATGGGACTTTCCTTGGCGTGGAAGGCAAGCTTGGCGATACGGATATGTAGATCTCCTACCATTGTAACCGACTCTGTGTAACCCTAGCCTCCTCCGGTGTCTATATAAACCGGAGGGCTTTAGTCCGTAGGACACAACATACATTACAACAATCATACCATAGGCTAGCTTCTAGGGTTTAGCCTCCTTGATCTCGTGGTAGATCCACTCTTGTACTACCCATATCATGAATATTAATCAAGCAGGACGTAGGGTTTTACCTCCATCGAGAGGGCCCGAACCTGGGTAAAAACATCGTGTCCCTCGTCTCCTGTTACCATCCGCCTAGACGCACAGTTCGGGACCCCCTACCCGAGATCCGCCGGTTTTGACACCGACAACCCCCTTAAATAGGTCCACCCAAATCCAGACGGTATGCCCACTGGTCGTGCACAAGCGGTACTATAGCTTGGGGGAGCGGTACTACCGCTTAGCACAATCAACGCAACCCAACGAGACACAGAAACAAGAGCAGTAGTTCTGCCAGAGCAGTACTACCGCTTGGGGAGAAGTACTCCCACTTGGGGGAGCAGTACTACCGCTCTACTACGACTTAATCATACTGGGCAACAAAAGCACCAAAAAAGGAGAAGTGATCGCGGTAGAAGGAAACAGAAGTACCGTGCAAGCGGTACTACCGCTCTACTACCGCTTATGAAACAGAAACTCACAAAAGCTAAAAAAACAAGCGGAAGTACTAGCAAGATTGACATAACTTCTACAAATGAACTCTGATTACAACGAAGTCATGGTTGATAGGAAGCTAATGACAAGAGTTGTCAAATCACAACTGGAAATCTTCAGAAGTGGCAACAAAGATATGCCAATGATAAATAGGTGTGAAACCTCCATCAGTGAAGATCCGGCATAAATCCAACATCAAAAACATAAAAGATGATGCATACGAAATCCATTTTTGATGAACCTGAGCTTGTCATGAAGGTGATCACAAGATCCAAAACTCACACAGAGAAAAGCCAAACAAGAACCAAGAAAGATGATGCCAAGGATGCAATGGTTTGAGCTCTCTACAAACGATACGATCAATCTACTCACTTGAGAGCCGCACTTGATAGTACGACAATCGATCCTATAACCTACTCTCCCAACTAACACCCTGAGACTGGTAAAATAGAAAACCTATCAAGTACAAACCTTTCCCTTGTGCATAGTCCACTTGAGCTAGATGATGACGACCTTGTACTCCTCAAGTAGGACCACCTTTCTTGATTCCGCTGCCTCAATGAAGACTAGTAGATTGCTCCCCCATACTCCACTATGGGTGAGCCACTCTTTGGCACATCTTCACAAGTACATTGTCACCACAACGGGCGGCAATCTCCAAGCATTTGATCTCTTCGTGATGCTCCACTTGAACTTGCGCACTGCAACCTTGATGGTGATCACCACTTGATGTCATCGTCCATGGGTTATATGATATCTTCCCTTTGATGCACACCCATGAAAACATACCTAACCCCACAAGGAACTCTCACATAGACTATCGGTTAGTACACTCGATACAACTTCTACGCTCTTTGTGTCGATCAACTCGATTCACTCTTTGACTTAGTCTTGATCAGCCTTGAATCATATCTTCTCTATTCATAAAGATGATGTCTTGAAGATAAACATGAGTGTTCACATAATCTTCTCTTTCAATACATGCTTGCAATAGGCTCAACTCCCACATGAACAATCTTTGTATAACTAGCACCTTGGTCAACACATAATCTTCTTCTAATAACCTCGAAACCAACAAACAGTCTTCAAGCAATGCATATGGACAAACCCTTCAAATATAACTCAAGGCAACCATTACTCCATAGGGATTGTCGTCAATTACCAAAACCAAACATGGGGGCACCATGCTCTTTTAGATGGTGTGGATATTGCCTCCATCTGCTATGTGCACACAAAAAAACACTTCTGTGATGATACGTGATTGTCACAGTAGGTCACGTTTTCTGTCATGCATGTACTTCCATGATGATTTTATGACAGAATCAAGATAGTCATACATGTGTTGTCATAGAAGTGTTCCATGACAATACAAAAATTATCATCATGGAAGTGGACAGAAGTGTTCCATGACAATACAAAAATTATCATCACGGAAGTGTCCACTTCCATGACGATAAATTGCGCGTCATGGAAGTGCTTTCGTTATTGGGCCAGCTGTGGGCTGACACATATTTTGGCATGTTAACGGCTCATTTCGTGGCTGGGTGATATGTCTCCATCGTATCTATAATTTTTGATTGTTCCATGCCAATATTATTCAACTTTCATATACTTTTGGAAACTTTTTATACTATTTTTGGGACTAACATATTGATCCAGTGCCCAGTGCCAGTTCCTGTTTGTTGCATGTTTTATGTTTCGCAGAAACCCAATATCAAACGGAATCCAAACGGGATAAAAACGGATGGAGAATTATTTTGGAATATTTGGGATTTTCCGGAGCAAGAATCAACGCAAAACAATGCCCGAGGTGGCCAGGAGATAGGGGGCGCGCCCTCCCACCTAGGCATGCCTGGCACTCTCCTGGGCCACCCGTAAGGTGGTTGACGCTCTTATTCTGCTGCAAGAAACCTAATTTTACAAGAAAAAACTGGGCAAAAGATTCACCCCAATCGGAGTTACGGATCTCCGGATATAAAAGAAACGATGAAGGGGCAGAATCTGAGAAGGCAGAAACAGAGAGATAGATCCAATCTCGGAGGGGATCTTGCCCCTCCCACACCATGGGAGCCAAGGGCCAGAGGGGAAACCCTTCTCCCATCTAGGGAGGAGGTCAAGGAAGAAGAATAAGAAGGGGGCTCTCTCCCCCTTGCTTCAGGTGGCGCCGGAACGCTGCCGGGGGCCATCATCGTCACCGCGATCTTCACCAACACCTCCATCATCTTCACCAACATTTCCATCACCTTCCCCCATCTATATCCAGCGGTCCACTCTCCCGCAACCCGCTGTACCCTCTACTTGAAAATGGTGCTTTATGCTTCATATTATTATCCAATGATGTGTTCATATCCTACCATGTCTGAGTAGATTTTCGTTGTCCTATCGGTGATTGATGAATTGCTATGATTGGTTTGAGTTGCATGTTTTATTATTGGTGATGTCCTGTGGTGCCCTCCATGTCGCGCAAGCGTGAGGGATTCCCGTTGTCGGGTGTTGCAATGAGTTCATGATTCACTTATAGTGGGTTGCGTGAGTGACTGAAACACAAACCTGAGTAAGGGGATTGTTGCGTATGGGATAAAGGGGACTTGATACTTTAATGCTATGGTTGGGTTTTACCTTAATGAATCTTTAGTAGTTGCGGATGCTTGCTAGAGTTCCAATCATAAGTGCATATGATCCAAGTAGAGAAAGTATGTTAGTTTATGCCTCTCCCACAAATGGAATTGCAATAGTGATTACCGGTCTAGTAATGTAGTCAATTGCTTAGGGACAATTTCACAACTCCTACCACCACTTTTCCACACTCGCTATATTTACTTTATTGCTTCTTTATCTAAACAGCCCCTGCTTTTTATTTACGCTCATTGGATGAAAAAGATGATGAGGAGAGCGAAGAACAAAAGGAGGAAGAGCGGATTGATCACCCGTGCCCACCTTCTAATGAGAGTAACTCTTCAACTCATACATTGTTTAATTACCCTTCGTGCTTACCGAAGGATGATTGCTATGATGATTGCTATGATCCCGTTGATTCTCTTGAAATATCCCTTTTTGATGATGCTTGTTATGCTTGTGGCCAAGAAGCCAACATGAATTATGCTTATGGAGATGAACTTGGTATAGTTCCTTATGTTAAACATGAAATTGTTGCTATTGCACCCACGCATGATAGTCCTATTATCTTTTTGAATTCTCCCGACTACACTATATCGGAGAAGTTTGTGCTTATTAAGGATTATATTGATGGGTTGCCTTTTACCATTGCACATGATGATTTTGATGAATGTAATATGCATGTGCTTGCTGCTCCTACTTGCAATTATTATGAGAGAGGAACTACATCTCCACCTCTCTATGTTTCCAATATTATAAAATTGCAAGAAACTTCTTATACTATGCATTGACCTTTACTTGGTGTGCATGAATTGTTCTTTCATGACATGCCGATCCATAGGAAGAG